>NC_034187.2:36976295-36984882 GCF_002021735.2 Oncorhynchus kisutch
TCTGGCGTGGGGGCTCGCAGCTCACTCTGGTTCTGGAGCTACAGAGTAGGTGAGATAGAAAACAATAGACTAATTCTACAAACCACAGGACAGTCATTTGTCTTTCTGTGTGTTTGTGTGTATGCTTCCTTGTGTGTGTATGTGTGTGTGTGTGTCTTGCAGTGTATGGTGTCTGTGAAGACAGGCAGAGTAGCATTATAACTAAAATGCTGTGGGGTATCATTAAAACATGAGATTAGCTAGGGATTACACTGATACCCTTGTCTCACACACTAATCCTATCAACACACACACACACATACACACACACACACTAAGATATCAAACTAAATGACCCCAGAAGAGAAAATAACTAAATGATTGTTAGAGGTTTGCGTTTTTTGTGTTCTCTATAGATGTAGATGTACACTCTGTGTGTGTGTGTGTGTATAGTATGTGTGTGTCTCTGTGTGTGTGTGTGTGTGTGTGTCTGTATCTGCGCGTGTGTGTGTGTGTGCGCGTGTGTGTGTGTATCTGTATCTGCGCATGTGTGTGTGTGTAACCTTAGAGAGTGTTAGGTTAAAAACAGCCAGCTAAGATAACAGATCCTAGTGCCTGAGGGTAGACACACAGAGATATATATATATATATATATATATATATATATAATGATATATTACTACAGTGATCTAGGTCTGATATTGCCATCATCATGCACTGCCTTAGCCGTAATCCTGTGGGTTTCCTTTGAGACACCACAGTGAGACAGACTGTAGAGGAAAACACTGGAGGAAACAGAGCACTCAGTGTCTGGGATGGAAGGCAGGGGCCTTCCTCTGTTACTCTCCTTGTTGCCTTGTGGGTTCATGAGCTACTCTGTTAGTGTTTCTCAATCCTGGTCCTGGGGACCCAAAAGGGTAAACATGACATTTTTTTGTCCGAGCACTACACACGTGATTGATTAGTGGAATCAGGTGTGAAGTGATAGGGCAAAACGTATAATGTGCTTTACTTTGGGTCCCCAGGACCAGGATTAAGAAACACTGGTGTTTCTGCCTCTGGGACTGTTTTTTATATGTAATTTTACCCCCTTTTTCTCCCAAATTTGGTTATAATGATCTCGTCTTATCGCTGCAAACTCCCCAACGGGCTCGGGAGAGGCGAAGGTCAAGCCATGTGTCCTCCGAAACATGACCCGCCAAACCACGCTTCTTAACACCCACTCACTTAACCCGGGAAGCCAGCTGCACCAATGTGTCAGAGGAAACACCGTTCAACTTGACGACCAAAGTCAGCCTGCAGGCGCCCGGGTCGCCACAAGGAGTCGCTAGAGCACGATGAGCCAAGTAAAGCCCCCCCACCCGGCCAAACCCTCCACTAACCCGGACGACGCTGGGCCAATTGTGCGCCGCGCTACAGGATTCCCGGTCACTAAAGCCTGGGGATCGAACCCAAGGCTGTAGTGATGCTGCGCCATTCGAGAGGCCTTGGGTCTGGTGTTTTGCATGGACCCCAGGAAGATTAGTTGTTGTTAAAGTGAAAGCTAATGCTAATGGTGATCAGAATAATTAGACAAGTTAAGTGGACGGCCACAGATTGTTATCAATCTTTTGATGATTAGTTGACGTTCTGACGAGCGGCATTTTACCTGCATGCCACAGATGGGGTCCTCGCAGAGGTAGACTCCAGGGGACTGGCTGTCCTGCAAACTGCCTGTCGCCACTTCAGACAGCAAGTCCTTCAGGTTCTCCTCTTTACCCCAAACCTAGAACATAGAGCATAGCACACTTACCATCAGAACCCCACATCTAGAACACGCAACTATCAGAACCCAATCTTTCCCTCACTCCTAGAACATATTTGATACATATTCTAGGATCCCGTAATTCTGTAAACAACATAATTAGGTTGGTTGGTTTCCCAGACCCTGATTAAGGCTCCTCCTGGACTAAAATGCATACTCATGGACAATCTACTTTAATCTGAGTCTAGGAAACCGGCTCTTACGCTTCATTTACACAGGCAGCCCGATTCTGATGTTTTTCCAAAAAATGTGTCTTTTGACCAATCAGATCAGGTTTTGACGATAATTGGGCAAAAGATCAGAATTGGGCTGCCTTTGTTAACGCAGCCTTAGAGTGAGGGAGTGACAGACCTCTACGGCTGAGACTCGGACAGAGAAGCGTGCTCCCGTCTTCTCCTTCCTCTCGTTGATGAGCTTGAAGAGCCAGGAGATGGCACAGGGGATGATCCCCAGGGTCTGCATGGACTCGTCACCACCTATCATGGTGTAGGATTTACCTGGAGGACACACACACACACACACACACACACACACACACACACACACACACACACACACACACACACACACACACACACACACACACACACAGACAAAACTCCATCAATCATCCTTTAAAACAGCACACACACTCTGTCCTCTTTCCTTTCTCCCATGTCTACAGCCCTTTGGTCTGATTTCTAAATGAACTCCACTGTATCCCCACTGTGTGTCCAGACCAGCCCCTACGAACCTAGACGCAGGGGGACGACCCCTACTGTTGACGGAAGAGAGATCAAACACACGGATAAACAAAGCCATATGTCACACATGTACACACACATCCACATGTAGTGTGTGTGTGTGTGTGTGTGTGTGTGTGTGTGTGTGTGTGTGTGTGTGTGTGTGTGTGTGTGTGTGTGTGTGTGTGTGTGTGTGTGTGTGTGTGTGTGTGTGTGTGTGTGTGTGTGTGTGCGTGCGTACATCTGTGTGTATTTTTGCAACGTGCCTTTCATTCTGCCTTGTTTTGTGTGCACGCCAGGTTAAACCATATGTGTTCTCCATCAGCCTTTTATGTCTCGACTTAATCAGAGTAGAATCATTTCTCAAAAGCCATTGTCATTGGCTGCCTGCTAAGTGTTTAACTCCGTCGTCACTGATGTTCATCTATAGAGACATTAAACGTCACAGAGGATTCATTTACAGTAGGTACTCAATGAGATCATTAATAATGTGATTGGACGAGGGCAGCCAATCACAATGCTGGACTGCCTTCTAAAGATGATCTCGAATCATTTCTTATCCGCTACTATAATTCAGTGTCACAGCGCACCGCTTGATATGGTGTCTGTTGGCTTAGAGACCGTTAATTGACCGAACTTTGGATCTGAATCTGCCTTGTCTCTGTGACACATGACCCCAGAAGACCGCCATGATGTTAGATCTTCCAAATTAAATTCACGTTTGAGTAAGCAATAAAGAACAGTGCTTTGTGGCTGTACAACATAGGACAATAAAAACCATTCCATTCAGAGTTACTGTACTGCTCTTGGCTCAAGCTGTCAGACTCATTCCTTTCACACTCCTCTCTCTCTCTCTGTATCTCCTCTCTCTCTCTCTGTATCTCCTCTCTCTCTCTCTCTCTCTGTATCTCCTCTCTCTCTCTGTATCTCTTCTCTCTCTCTCTGTATCTCCTCTCTCTCCTCTCTTTCTCTCTCTGTATCTCCTCTCTCTCTCTCTCTCTCTCTCTCTCTCTCTCTCTCTCTCTGATAGCAGTGCACAGGCTGGATTGTAGATCACTTTGCCTCTGCTCAAGACTAGCTGGTATTCACACCTTCCATCTGACACAACATGCCAAGTAGCAGATCAACGGGGGAATGGTCTGACCATCCACCACCATGTCATATTGTCTGTGTGGGGTATATGCTGTGGGTGGTGGTTGGGAAGACTGACAGTGGAGTGGGATGTAGCCAGGTGGGGTAGTAGTCTGTCAGTGAGATACTGGTAAGGCATCTACCATCATCATAGCCTAGAGCGATTCTTGCTTATAATTGGCCTGAACAACAGAGTACAGAACTGGTAATGCTGACAGGCCAACAAGCATCTTCAGAGAGAGTGGGAGGGGAGATGGAGTTAGAGGCAGAGATAGATGAGAGAGAGAAAGAGATCCCACAGTGACAGGATTGTTACATTGATTACAGACATAATAAAGATGGCTGCCATTAAAGGGATGGCCGTACGGCCCAGGGCCAGTAATCCAATCAGAGGACTCGAGGAGGATGAGGTAATGCAAGAGCAAGAGAGCGTGGGATTCAATTATCTACAATGTTCCCCTCTCTCCCTCCTCCTCTGTTCATAACCCAGCCATCCATTACTCTACCTTCATCTACATGCCCTCAGTCCTTATTGAATCTCATCTGATTTAAATCGGGGGTTTAGGGGGCTGAGGTGGGTTGGGACAGACAGACAGATAGACAGCTAGACAGACAGGGTTTATTGCCCGTCTGTGATGGTATATGTATTGATTGGATTTACAGGACAGAATCAAATGGAATGAATGATTCATAAAAAGAGACTGGCCTGTGAGGCTATTTGATCTCTATTAGGGACCAGTGGAGCACAGTTTATTCTATTCCAACATCAAACACACACACAAACGTGAATGCACGTACACACACACACACACTTACAGATCTCAGAGCCTGGAGCCTCAAACCCACCCTCCTTCTTTCAGTGATCCGTTTTGTGGATGTAAAATAAAAGCTAATGCAATCATCTTCTCCAGGCCTGGTAGGCTAGTGGAGCAGAGAGGGCTCTGTCTTTATTCCTAAAGCGAGGATTCTGGCATTCATTTCCACGACCAGCAAACCAACACGCGTGTCCACTGACATCACACCACAGGCTGATATATGGTGGGGTTGGTAGGGGCAGGGTGGTGTGTGTGTGTGTAGTTTTGCATGTATGTGTAAATGTGCATGTGTGTGTAAATGTGCATGTGTGTTCGCGAATGTGTGTGTGTTGCTAAAGGGAATATTCTGTGTTTAATTACCAGGACCAGTGAGTGTGTCCTCTGACATTCCACCGGAGGCTGATAGATGGCGTAGTCGGCGGGGGGGGGGGGGGGACTTTTCCATTCCAGAAGGTTTTACTAGCGATGGCCATACGATGCTATGTGGTCACTTTCCATTGCTGATTGCACTTATTGTGGGGCGGCAGGTAGCCAAGTGGTTAGAGCGTTGGGCCAGTAACTGAAAGGTTGCTAGATCGAATCCCTGAGCTGCCCCTGAACAAGGCAGTTTAACCCGCAGTTTAACCCACTGTTCCTAGGCCGTCATTGTAAATAAGAATTTGTTCTTAACTGACTTGCCTGGTTCAATAAAGGCTAAATATATATATATATATTTTTAAGTCACTCTAGATGAAAGCAGCTGCTAAATAATATACAGTGCCTTCGGAAAGTATTCAGACCTCTTGACTTTTTCCACATTTTGTTACAGCCTTATATTAAAATGGATTCGTTTTCTCTCCCCCTCGTCAAAAGCATGAGCTGGTGCACAGCCAAAGAAAATGATTTAGTGTAGAGGTGCTGACTAATGGTGAATGAACTGTAGGCTATAAAAACAAAGGGAGTCGCACACTTTGTGTATAAACTCCAAGTAATTTATACGTAGTGTGTGTGACTCTGTTTTTATACCCCTCATCAATCTACACACAATAACCCATAATGACAAAGCAACAACTGGGTTTTATACGTTTTTATGAATAAATTGAAATATCACATTGACATAAGTATTCACACCATTTACTCAGTAATTTGTTGAAGCACCTTTGGCAGCGATTACAGCTTAGAGTCTTCTTGGGTATGAGGGTACAAGCATGGCATACCTGTATTTGGGGAGTTCCTCCCATTCTTCTCTGCAGAGCCTCTCAAGCTCTGTCAGGTTGGATGTGGAGCGTTGCTGCACAGATATTTTCAGGTCTCTCCAGAGATGTTCCATCAGGTTCAAGTCTGGGCTCTGGCTGGGCCACTCAAGGACATTCAGAGACTTGTCCCGAAGCCACTCCTGCTTTGTCTTGGCTGTGTGCTTAGGGTTGTTGTCGTATTGGAAGGTGAAACTTCGCCACAGTCTGAGGTCCTGAGTTCTCTGGAGCAGGTTTTCATCAAGGATATCTCTGTACTTTGTTCATCTTTGCCTCAATCCTGACTAGTCTCCCAGTCCCTGCTGCTGAAAACTATACCCACAGCATGATGTTGCCACCACCATGCTTCACCATAGGGATGGTGCCAAGTTTCCTCCAGACGTGATGGAATGGAATTCAGGCCAAAGAGCTCAATCTTGGTTTCATCAGACCAGAGAATCTTGTTTCTCTTGGTCTGAGAGTCTTCAGGTGCCTTTTGGCAAACTCCAAGCGGACTTTGATGTGCCTTTTACTGAGGAGTGGCTTCTGCCAAGTCACTCTACCATAAAGGCCTGATTGGTGGATGGCTGCAGAGATGGTTGTTCTTCTGGAAGGTTCTTCCATCTCCACAGAGGACCTCTAAAGCTCCGTCAGAGTGACCATCAGGTTCTTGGTCACCTCTCTGACCAAGGCCCTTCTCGCCCGATTGCTCAGTATGGGCGGGCGGCCAGCTCCAGAATGATGGAGGCCACTGTGTTCTTGGGGACCTTCAATGCTGCAGACATTTTTTGGTACCCTTCCCCAGATCTGTTCCTCGACACAATCCTGTCTCGGAGCTCTACGGGCAATTCCTTCAACCTCATGGCTTGGTTTTTGCTCTGACATGCACTGTCAACTCCGGGACTTTATATAGACAGGTGTCCAATCCATTGAATTTTCCACAGGTGGACTCCAATCAAGTTGTGAAAACATCTCAAGGATGATCAATGGAAACAGGATGAACCTGAGATCAATTTCAAGTCTCATAGCAAAGGGTCTGAATACTTAAGTAAACAAGGTATTTCTGTTTGACATTTTTCATACATTTACAAAAATTACCTGTTTTCACTTTGTCATTATGGGATATCGGGTGTAGATTGCTGCTGATTTGTATGTATTTAATCCATTTTAGAATGAGGCTGTAATGTAACAAAAACTGGGAAAAGTGAAGAGGTCTGAAAACTTTCCGAATTAACTGTAACGGTTTGTTCATTGTGTGTTATTTTGTCCCAGCTGTTTTTATCGTGTGTGTGTGTGTGTCTGGGCTGTAAGAACAGGCTTATGACATGTAGAGAATTTGTCATGGCTAGACTGATTACATGAGTGTGAAAGCATGGACACTGAAGGCACACACAGACAGTAAGACAGACACGTTACAGAGAGTGGATCAGGCAGGGTCCTGACACTCATTACTGTGCCCTTCTGAGGAGGGACCTCAGTGGGATTAAACTGGTGGAGATTCAGCCTCCTGCTCAGACAAGACAAGGGCTACTGAACTGGAGGAGATTTGAAGTGACATTAGTCTCTCTCTCTCTCTCTCTCTCTCTCTCTCTCTCTCTCTCTCTCTCTCTCTCTCTCTCTCTCTCTCTCTCTCTCTCTCTCTCTCTCTCTCTCTCTCTCTCTCTCTCTCTCTCTCTCTCTCTCTCTCTCTCTCTCTCTCTCTCTCTCCTCTCTCTCTCTCGTCTCTCTCTCTCTCTCTCTCTCTCTCTCTCTCTCTCTCTCTCTCTCTCTCTCTCCTCTCTCTCTCTCTCTCTCTCTCTCTCTCTCTCTCTCTCTCTCTCTCTCTCTCTCTCTCTCTCTCTCTCTCTCTCTCTCTCTCTGTCCCTGTATTCCTCTCCCCCTCGCTCTCCCTCTCTCATTCTTCTTTCTGTTCCACTCCCTCTTCTTGCCCGGCTGCTCCCATCTCCCTCTCCCTCTCCCCTTTAATGTTCTTCTCTCCCTCCCCATGCAGTCTGTCCTGATAGTAGAGGCTAGCTGAGATGCAGTCATGTTGATCAGAGAGCGTCACACTCACAAAATCAGCGGTCGATACTTTGCAAATGCATTCACTTTATTTTCAATGTCAGACTCCAATTGTCAATGTCTGGCTACATACGGCACAACATTGTGTGTGTGTGTGTGCCATACAACAAAGGCTCAGATCAGGTTCATACACACACACACATCCTTACCCAGTTTAGAGTGTCCGAAGCAGAAGACACAGCCATCTGCTCCGTTCACCACCGACTGAATGACCTCAGCTACAGTACCAGCACACACCTCTGCCTAGAGAGAGAGATTGGGATTGGTTAGGGGGTCATTTGGAATTGGCTGGGGGGGGGGGGGCCCTGCCCTGCCCTGCGCATAATCAGATCCCTACCTGTGATGCATCATGGGGGAAGGCGGCGTCGAAGGCAAACATCTTAGGTGGGGCCTGATTGACTCCTCGTTTCTGGAGGGTGTTTCCTTGCATCTGGTTGGCTGATGGATCCATAATGGTCACCTGCTTCTTCCTGGTGTCCACCTTGAGGAAAGAGCTGGACTCTGCTGCGTCCGAGGACATCACAGGACACACACGCACCATCACCTTCACCTGGTGGAGGGACAGAGGACAGGACCAGAGAACTCAGAACAGGGGATCGTAAACTCATCAGAATCAGATTGTAGAACCCAACAATAGAACAGAAGTAGGTCAAGATAAGATCAGGTCAAACCCCTAAAGCCCTACAGAGGCCAGTTGAACCGTTGTAAAAAGTATTAGTAACAATTGAATCATAGTAAAAAAAAAACTGTAGAACCCCAGTAGAAACCAGTAGTAACGATAAAATCCTATTCTTTCATTCATGGGGGGCTGAAACTCTCTTCTGCGCTAAACCTAACAAAGACAAGCCAGCTATTTAGTTCTTA
>NC_034187.2:36984982-37006611 GCF_002021735.2 Oncorhynchus kisutch
CCCTTCGCTCTCTCCCTCTCCTCCATCTCTCTCTATCCCCCTTCTCTCTCCCTCTCCTCCTCCATCTCTCTCTATCCCCCTTCTCTCTCTCCCTCTCCTCCTCCATCCTTTCTATGCTCCCCCTTCTCCTCTCTCTCTATCCCCCCTTCTCTCTCCTCCTCCTCCTCCATCTCTCTCTATCCCACCTTCTCTCTCTCTCTCTCCTCCTCCATCTCTCTCGCCTCCCCCCTTCTCTCCCTCCTCCCTCTCCTCCTCCATCTCTCTCTATCCCCCCTTCTCTCTCTCCTCCTCCTCCATCTCTCTCTATCCCCCCTTCTTCTCCCTCTCTCCTTTCCTCCTCCATCTCTCGATCCCCCCTTCTCCCTCTCTCCCTCTCCTCCTCTATCTCTCTCTAATCCCCCCCTTCTCCCTCTCTCCCTCTCCTCCTCCATCTCTCTCTATCCCCCCTTCTCTCTCTCTCCTCCTCCTCCATCTCTCTCTATCCCCCCTTCTCTCTCTCCTCCTCCTCCATCTCTCTCTATCCCCCTTCTCCCTCTCTCCCTCTCCTCCTCCATCTCTCTCTATCCCCCCGTCTCTCTCTCCCTCTCCCTTCCTCCTCCATCTCTCTCTATCCCCCCTTCTCTCTCTCCCTCTCCTCCTCCTCCATCTCTCTCTATCCCCCTTCTCTCTCCCTCTCCTCCTCCATCTCTCTCCCCCCCTTCTCTCTCTCCCTCTCCTCCTCCATCTCTCTCTATCCCCCCTTCTCTCGTCTCCCTCTCCTCCATCTCTCTCTATCCCCCCTTCTCTCTCTCCTCCATCTCTCTCTATCCCCCCTTCTCCCTCTCTCTCCCTCTCCTCCATCTCTCTCTATCCCCCCTTCTCTCTCTCCTCCTCCATCTCTCTATCCCCCCTTCTCTCTCTCCTCCTCCATCTCTCTATCCCCCCTTCTCTCTTTCCTCCTCCATCTTTCTCTATCCCCCCTTCTCTCTCTCCTCCTCCTCCATCTCTCTCTATCCCCCCTTCTCTCTCTCCTCCTCATCCATCTCTCTCTATCCCCCCTTCTCTCTCTCCTCCTCATCCATCTCTCTCTATCCCCCCTTCGCTCTCTCCCTCTCCTCCATCTCTCTCCATCTCCCCTTCTCTCTCTCTCTCCTCCTCCTCCTCCATCTCTCTCTATCCCCCTTCTCTCTCTCTCTCTCCTCCTCCTCCATCTCTCTCCATCCCCCATTCTCTCTCTCTCCTCCTCCTCCTCCATCTCTCTCTATCCCCCCTTCTCTCTCCTCCTCCTCCATCTCTCTCTATCCCCCATTCTCTCTCTCCTCCTCCTCCATCTCTCTCTATCCCCCTTCTCTCTCTCCCTCTCATCCTCCATCTCTCTCTATCCCCCTTCTCTCTCTCCCTCTCCTCCTCCATCTCTCTCTATCCCCCCCTTCTCTCTCACTCTCCTCCTCCATCTCTCTCTATCCCCCTTCTCTCTCCCTCTCCTCCTCCATCTCTCTCTATCCCCCCTTCTCTCTCTCCCTCTCCTCCTCCATCTCTTTCTATACCCCCCTTCTCTCCCTCTCTATCCCCCTTCTCTCTCTCCTCATCCATCTCTCTATCCCCCCTTCTCTCTCTCCTCCTCCTCCATCTCTCTCTATCCCACCCTTCTCTCTCTCCTCCTCCTCCATCTCTCTCTATCCCCCTGATGCGATGCCAATCAAAGTTCTTGGCTCTCAGCTCCCCGTCACGATGTCACACTGTGTGATACAAACAACCCAGTCTGCCTGTCAGGTCCCGAGTCTACACTGCACCAGGCTGGTCCATCTGTCCATAAAGGCATCAGAAGTCGAACATCGAGTAACTCACAGCAGAACCGATGTCCTAGCAGGTAGCAGAGGTCCCATTCCAACAGCTGATGTATTCTGACTGTAAGAAGGCCTCTTGTTTACCTTCAAAACCTGAAGAACATGTATGAAGGTCGGCTGGTAAATATTGGCTTTATGTCTCATTACTTTAAACCCTGACCAGTATGTGTCAGTGGAGGCTGCTGAGGGGAGGACAGCTCATAAATAAATGGCCGGAACGGAGCAAAGGGAATGGCATCAAACACCTGGAAACCATCTGTTTGATGTATTTAATACCATTCCACTGATGCCGCTCCAGTCATTACCACTAGCCCGTTCTCCCCAATTAAGGTGCCACCAACCTCCTGTGGTATGTGTACGGCCTTAGGACACAGGCAACATAACATTTTATGCTGCAGCATTTAATGAATAAGTAACCGTGTGACTGAGCCGGGAATGAATCGATAGCAATGTTTCTGACGTTGTCATCGTGTTGCCGATAAATATTTAATCACCATGTCATTTGACGAGGCAGGAAAACACAAACTCTCCGCAGTCGTTTTTAGAGTATCAGTTAAAAGAGGCTCGACTGAATAATTCACAGGGTTTTTTCTCTCTCTCTCTCTCTCTCTCTCTCTCTCTCTCTCTCTCTCTCTCTCTCTCTCTCTCTCTCTCTCTCTCTCTCTTCTCTCTCTCTCTCTCTCCTCTCTCTCTCTCTCTCTCTCTCTCTCTCTCTCTCTCTCTCTCTCTCTCTCTCTCTCTCTCTCTCTCTCTCTCTCTCTCTCTCTCTCTCTCTCTCTCTCTCTCTCTCTCTCTCTCTCTCTCTCTCTCTCTCTCTCTCTCTCTCTCTCTCTCTCTCTCTCTCTCTCTCTCTCTCATAACTGGGGCTGTGATAAGAGAGCAATCTGATTAAGGAAGAGTACCAGTGGGGCTGTGCTTGTGTGTGCCAGGTATCCCACTGCTGATTGTAGCCATGGAGACCGGTTAAGCCAATATCAAACTAATGTGAGCTTTTAAATTACAGAAAAGAATCCCATGAAACCAGTTTTGCCAACAATCCAAGGAAAGTAGCTGTCGGCTGCTCCATTTGTCGCTAGAAGTTGCTAGATGATGTCATGACATAATAGTGACTTCATAATGACCATTTGCACATGGTATAAAAAATATGTATATACTTTTCTTTCTGCTTATGCTGTCCATCCTTCTCTCAAGCAATGAGAAGTTCTCCAAATCAAAACTAAATAGAATGTTTGAAGGAGAACAAAAAGGAACCCATTTTAATCCAATTAACTTCACTTCAGTTGCTGCAGCAGCAGGGAGAGGACTGAGAGGCTACAAGCAGAGAGAGGACTGAGAGGCTACAGCAGAGAGAGGACTGAGAGGCTACAGCAGGGAGAGGACTGAGAGGCTACAGCAGAGAGAGGACTGAGAGGCTACAGCAGGGAGAGGACTGAGAGGCTACAGCAGAGAGAGGACTGAGAGGCTACAGCAGAGAGAGGACTGAGAGGCTACAGCAGGGAGAGGACTGAGAGGCTACAGCAGAGAGAGGACTGAGAGGCTACAGCAGGGAGAGGACTGAGAGGCTACAGCAGGGAGAGGACTGAGAGGATACAGCAGAGAGAGGACTGAGAGGCTACAGCAGAGAGAGGACTGAGAGGCTACAGCAGAGAGAGGACTGAGAGGCTACAGCAGAGAGAGGACTGAGAGGATACAGCAGAGAGAGGACTGAGAGGCTACAGCAGAGAGAGGACTGAGAGGATACAGCAGAGAGAGGACTGAGAGGATACAGCAGAGAGAGGACTGAGAGGCTACAGCAGGGAGAGGACTGAGAGGATACAGCAGAGAGAGGACTGAGAGGCTACAGCAGAGAGAGGGCTGAGAGGCTACAGCAGAGAGAGGACTGAGAGGCTACAGCAGGGAGAGGACTGAGAGGCTACAGCAGAGAGAGGACTGAGAGGCTACAGCAGGGAGAGGACTGAGAGGCTACAGCAGAGAGAGGACTGAGAGGCTACAGCAGAGAGAGGACTGAGAGGCTACAGCAGGGAGAGGACTGAGAGGCTACAGCAGAGAGAGGACTGAGAGGCTACAGCAGGGAGAGGACTGAGAGGCTACAGCAGGGAGAGGACTGAGAGGATACAGCAGAGAGAGGACTGAGAGGCTACAGCAGAGAGAGGACTGAGAGGCTACAGCAGAGAGAGGACTGAGAGGCTACAGCAGAGAGAGGACTGAGAGGATACAGCAGAGAGAGGACTGAGAGGCTACAGCAGAGAGAGGACTGAGAGGATACAGCAGAGAGAGGACTGAGAGGATACAGCAGAGAGAGGACTGAGAGGCTACAGCAGGGAGAGGACTGAGAGGATACAGCAGAGAGAGGACTGAGAGGCTACAGCAGAGAGAGGGCTGAGAGGCTACAGCAGAGAGAGGACTGAGAGGCTACAGCAGAGAGAGGACTGAGAGGATACAGCAGAGAGAGGACTGAGAGGCTACAGCAGAGAGAGGACTGAGAGGCTACAGCAGAGAGAGGCGGGGAGAGAGGCTTTGGAAGGGGCGCAAGACCGCAGTACAGAGTAGCACAGCTGAGCTCAGATGAACGGACACACACACAAACAGGGAAGTTGCTAAATAGTCGCTGGGGAAGCCTTAAAAAGTAGCTACATTTGTCACTCTACTCTTTTACCAATAAGTCACTGGAGGGGTCTGAAAACTAAATCTAGCGACAAAGTTGCTAATTTGGCAACACAGCTTAGAGACTGCCCTTACTAACACACATGTATACACACACACACACACACACACACACACACATAGAGACACAGAGAGAGGAGTGTGAGAGGAATAGTATGACAGCACACACACACACACACACACACACACACACACACACACACACACACATAGAGACACAGAGAGAGGAGTGTGAGAGGAATAGTATGACAGCACACACACAAAAGCTCTGTCAGTCTTAATGCAGAATCAGGCATCCAAACCCTCTTTCTCTCTCTCCCTCTCTCTAAATATCTGTCTCTCTTTCCTCCCTCCTTCAATCTGCCTTGTTGTTCTCCTGGCTCATTTCCACCCCTCTATGTCACAATTAAGCCTTTCGTAGGCCTGCCAATACCACCACTATTAATATTTTACCCACAACAAGGTAGCAAAGTGGCTATTGAATTCCCATACTCTGCACGCACGCACGCACACACACACACACACACACACACACACACACACACTCACACACACACACACACACACACACACACACACACACACACACACACACACACACACACACACACACACACACACACACACACACACACACACACTGCCTGTGAGGTGTTGTTTTTGGCCTGATCTGAGACAGCTATTAATAATGGCTTAGGCTTCTTAGTGTCATTGCTCTCAAGGCTGCCGCTCGTTCCAGAGCGTGTCTGTGTGTGTGTGTCTGTCTGTGTGTGTGTGTCGGTCTGTGTGTCGGTCTGTGTGTGTGTTTCTGTTTGTGAGCGTCTGTGTGGCTGTGTGGTTAACACTTTGCTGGGTGATTGAAGTGACCATGGAAGCCCCACAAAGGAGGGGAGGAGAGGGAGTGAAGGAGAAGATGGGCGGATTGGAGATAAACCTAATCGATGGACAAGGAGGACGAGGAGGAATCAATCGTATATTATGTTAAGACGATGAAATGTCATTCATTCATTTTGTCCACAAAATAACCCCTCTTAAATCAAGCTGGTATCAACACATTTTAGCTTGAGGTTCTGCAAAATGATCTCCCAATGGTGTGCAATATTTTAGACAACATTTTCCACAGTCACAGATGGACCTCTCCATTTCTCCATTCTTTCACATCGGTCTCTTCAGCGAGTACAGGTAGAGCTGCTAGCAGCCTGAGGTTCAACAAACCAGCACTTTATCTTTCTTTCAAGGGACTTCCTTTTAAGTATTTCTAGAGATAAGAACACACATCATTTAATTTCCTTTACTGATATAAAATATCCCCCCCCTGCAATATGGAGGTGAATGGAAGCATCCCTGCTGGGCTGATTCGATTAAGGTGAGCCGGAATGTACCAAAACCCAAGCGGAGGAGGGGGGCAGCAAATCCGACGGCACACATCGCGGTATGGTCTAATATCTTGCCTGCTCTCACAGGTTACAGGAAGCAGGGAAATGTGGAAATGTGTGCGTCTGTGTATGTTTGTCTGTATGTGTGTGGTAGGAAAAAGGCCACGGCAGCAGGAGTGAAGGTGACATTTTGTTTATCTGGAAATGTCACCCTTTCTATTCCTCAGGATACCGTACTGTACGTGTGTGTGTGTGCGTGTGCGCTCATAAAGTCCTACCTTGCCCAGTCCGGGGGTGTCTTTGATCTTGCTGGCAGCCCGTAACAGGCAAGGTGGGGCGGGGGGAGGGGCGGTCTGCAGGGTCCCACTGAAGTTGGTGGGGAACAGAGGGGGGTCACACACCACTGGGGGGGGCGCCGGGCGCTGCTTTTTCTTCTTCGATGACAGGTTCAACTTCTGAGCAGCTCTACAGAAGGAGAAAGAGGGGTTGGGGGGGGTTCAATTCCAATGTTAACCAATCATCCAACACATCTCGTTACAGTGTTCATCTACTGCTGATTGAAGCGAGTTGGGAGATAACGAGAGAGAGGGCAACAGACCCACAGAGAGTAAGAGATGGAGAAAGAGAGAGGAGAAGGAAGAGGGAAATACAGAGTGATCATGATGTGTAAGGCCTTGTGAGAAATGTGTTCCCACTTAAAAATCCAGCTGTAGAGAGTGGTTAAGTGGACGACTTCGATGGAATAAAAAACCCACAGTGAAGATAGTTGTTCCATGCCACCATGATGACGCTTCCTCCCCAACACCACCACAATTGCGGTAGCTCCATGTGCCCTGTTCTAATTGCTCGTTCATGTTGCTAATTGGGCCTGGATTACGCGCCCAGCTCACCACATCAATAACGAACACACGCACACACAAATAAGCAGCGACATCTGTAACTGGGAGGGGAGCACCATTTCACTGTCCTCAGACTTCACAGTCTTCTCTTTCCACTCGCTCCTTTCTCTTCCCGGTCTCTCCTCTCCTTTCTCATTTTAGTCTAAATTACACTATGGTGGCTAGGAAATGTGATGACATTGCTAAAGTTGTCAAATCATTTTTTTAGGAAACAACTTCGTCATCCTGATGACGTCGTCAAATGTACTTCAGACAGATAATAATGTTGTCATTACTCCCAAAAGTTGGTCAAAAATACCTAGCAACGCTAACGTTAGCTAGCTAAAATCCGGTGCTCTCCTCCTCTCAATCGTAGCTAGCTAGCTGATGTTTTACTACATCGAATGTTAATCTGACGACATCACAATAACCACGTTTCCTTCCACAGTTTTTAATGCGAGTAAAGAGATACCATATAAAATCCTGACAGCTGTGATGGAATCGGGACGTTTTCATAAATGCCAACAGATCAGTTGTTCGTTCGACATGGTGGGATCTTTTGGTGTCTGTAAAATAAATGATGTGAGAAATTGCGGTGGAAGCGGATCATCATATCAAAGTAAACTTAGAGTCACGCGATGACATTAGACAGTAGGTGTGTGGTCCTCTAACTACGATTCGGGAAACCACCCAGTTTATGAAAGATGAAATAAGATGAAACCATGCAGTTTATGAAAGATGAAATAAGATGAAACCATGCAGTTTATTAGAGATGAAATAAGATGAAACCATGCAGTTTATTAGAGATGAAATAAGATGAAACCATGCAGTTTATTAGAGATGAAATAAGATGAAACCATGCAGTTTATTAGAGATGAAATAAGATGAAACCATGCAGTTTATTAGAGATGAAATAAGATGAAACCATGCAGTTTATTAGAGATGAAATAAGATGAAACCATGCAGTTTATTAGAGATGAAATAAGATGAAACCATGCAGTTTATTAGAGATGAAATAAGATGAAACCATGCAGTTTATTAGAGATGAAATAAGATGAAACCATGCAGTTTATTAGAGATGAAATAAGATGAAACCATGCAGTTTATTAGAGATGAAATAAGATGAAACCATGCAGTTTATTAGAGATGAAATAAGATGAAACCATGCAGTTTATTAGAGATGAAATAAGATGAAACCATGCAGTTTATTAGAGATCAAATAAGATGAAACCATGCAGTTTATTAGAGATGAAATAAGATGAAACCATGCAGTTTATTAGAGATGAAATGCGTTATGAACTGGACTTCACAGGGTGGTGAAAGTGCGCCGTGATGAGCTTGATGCTCCTTTCCGATAAATGTTGAGGGTCTTATTCTGGTGACATGCTGATCGACGCTCGACTGCCGTTTGACAAATGAAAAGAAACCACACACAGTGGGGCTGTTACCTGGACACAGATTAAGCCTAAGAGGAGACAAACTGAATTTCTATCATGGAGGAATGGCTTGAATTCTGAGGATGACCACAATTTTATTTTCATCATGAGCAAAAAATATTGATTTTCTACCCAAAGTTGCAAAGAAAATGTTGTGATCCATGTAATTAACAGAAGAGACCAGCAACATGGATAAAAGGGTGCGGTGGCAGTAGCAGGAACAACAGCATCCAGTGGGCAAAACGTGGTGCTTTCAAACAAATGTACAGTGCATTCGGGAAGTATTCAGATCCCGTGACTCTTTGTTACGTTTACAGTCTTATTCTAAAATTGATTAAATAGTTTTTTCACCTCATCAATCTACACATAATACCCATATTTACAAAGCAAAAACAGGATTTTAGAAATGTTTTAATAATTTATTTAAAAAAAAAACGGAAATATCACATTTACCTAAGTATTCAGACCATTTCCTCAGTACTTTGTTGAAGCGATTGTGCGTGTGTGTTCCCGTGTGCATATGCGTGCACAGGGGTCGCGAGCATTGAACCACTCCTTTTTGGGGGTTGCGGGTCAAAAAGTTTGAGAACCACTTCTATGGGACCTGATGTCACCGCCTTCACCATTAACACACATAGGACAGGGACAAATACAGACACGGTTACCGACACGGCCACAAACATGGATATGATTGCAGTTACCAATGGTTACTGACATGATTATGATCACGGTTATGAACAGTTGCCAGTTACCAATGGTTACAGAGAAAAAAATAATTTTCATGGCAGCCGGTCTTATCCACTCAATCTATCAATATCGCCCAAGATGCTCTTTTCAACTCCGCCTTCCTTTATAAATCCCTCCCTACAACTCTCTCTGTTCTATTTCTCCAATGGCTCCCTCTCTCCCTCTACCTCTTCATCTCCAACTGATTGTGTTCTTTCTTTCTCTTTTGGGTGTGTGTTTTTACCCATCAGGCCTAGGGGTTAAAATAAATAGTAACCCACTTTGAATGTTATATATTGTTGGGCGGGATCTCTAAGCGATGTTATATCAACTTTTCATGTGTATCTGAGCTCTTGCCGTACTCGCAGGTAGAAATACAGCCGGGAGGACGTAGTATTGTGATAAAGTCGCTCTCACTACACTGGTAGGTAACAGGTAGATGACTTTTAGATCACAAAAACGTGTCAGAAGTTTACATACACCTCAGCCAACCACATTTAAACTCAGTTTTTCACAATTCCTTACATTTAATCATAGTAAAAATTCCTTGTCATAGGTCAGTTAGGATCACCACTTTATTTTAAGAATGTGAAATGTTAGAATAATACTATAATAATACTATAATACATCACATTCCCAGTGGGTCAGAAGTTTACATACATTCAATTAGTATTTGGTAGCATTGCCTTTAAATTGTTTAACTTGGATCCAACATTTCGGGTAGCCTTCCACAAGCTTCCCACAATAAATTGGGTGAATTTTGGCCCACTCCTCCTGACAGAGCTCGTGTAACTGAGTCAGGTTTGTAGGCCTACTTGCTCACACATGCTTTTTCAGTTCTGCCCACACATTTTCTATTGGATTGAGGTCAGGGCTTTGGGATGGCCACTCCAATACCATGACTCTGTTGTCCTTAAGCCATTTTGCCACAACTTTGGAAGTATGCTTGGGGTCATTGTCCATTTGGAAGACCCATTTGCAACCAAGCTTTAACTTCCTGACAGATGTCTTGAGATGTTGCTTGAATATATCCACATAATTGTCCTGCCTCATGATGCCATCAATTTTGTGAAGTGCACCAGTCCCTCCTGCAGCAAAGCACCCCCACAACATGATGCTGCCACCCCCGTGCTTCACGGTTGGGACGGTGTTCTTCGGCTTGCAAGCATCCCCCTTTATCCTCCAAACATAACGATGGTCATTATGGCCAAACAGTTCTATATTTGTTTCATCAGTCCAGAGGATATTTCTCCAAAAAGTACGATCTTTGTCCCCATGTGCAGTTGCAAACCGTAGTCTGGCTTTTTTTATGGTGGTTTTGGAGCAGTGGCTTCTTCCTTGCTGAGCGACCTTTCAGGTTATGTCGATATAGTACTCGTTTTACTGTGGATATAGATACTTTTGTACCAGTTTCCTCCAGCATCTTCACAAGGTCCTTTGCTGTTGTTCTGGGATTGATTTGCACTTTCCGCACCAAAGTGCATTAATCTCTAGGAGCGTCTCCTTCCTGAGCGGTATGACGGCTGCAAGGTCCCATGGTGTTTATACATGCGTATTATTGTTTGTACAGATGGATTTGGAACCTTCAGGCATTTGGAAATTACTCCCAAGGATGAACAAGACTTGTGGAGGTCTACAATTTTCTTTCTGAGGTCTTGGCTGATTTCTTTAGATTTTCCCATGATGTCAAGCAAAGAGGCACTGAGTTTGAAAGTAGGCCTTGAAATACATCCACAGGTACACCTCAAATTGACTCAAATGATGTCAATTAGCCTATCAGAAGCTTCTAAAGCCATGACATCATTTTCTGGAATTTCCAAGCTGTTTAAAGGCACAGTCAACTTAGTGTATGTAAACTTCTAACCCACTGGAATTGTGATACAGTGAATTATAAGTGAAATAATCAAATAATTGTTGGGAAAATTACTTTTGTCATGTACAAAGTAGATGTCCTAACCGACTTGCCAAAACTATAGTTGTTAACAAGACATTTGTGGAGTGGTTGAAAAATGAGTTTTAATGACTCCAACCTAAGTGTATGTAAACTTCCGACTTCAACTGTACATGTCAGATTTCAATACTGGCCGATATCATAACGCGGCAGTTTCTCTTCTTTTGAATCAATGAATCTGTAATTTAACATATTTCTCCTATTTTTCTGCCTCTTCAGTCCAGGGTGTTTTGCATGGTGCAAACATCAGACTCCACTCTGCAAGGCACACAATCTGCAGGTTGAACAATTGTGAGATTGTAGACTCCTATATTGATAGTGCAGTTTGTTTAGGCAATTTACAGCTTTACAACTAATTTTATAGCTACTTCGCATGCTGATGTTGACTTTGGTATTAGCAAGCAAGCCCATAGAGAGAGCTTTTCATTGTGGGTTATATAGGCGACTTGAGCTACAACAGATTTCCACGATTTCCATGTATTTTCTAACAAAAATTTGAATTGAGGTGTGTTTCCGTCTCTTCTTTAATTCACATAAAAGTAGTCCATTTCAATGTTGCGGACAATTTATGTTTGAGGCTTTACTGAGCCGGACAAACTTCTCTTTTTGACGAGAGCGCAAGCACTTCCCCAGTGTTTCCGGAGATCAAGTATGAAGACATTTGCGCAGTCTTGCACAAACTTTTTCCCCCTGGCACATTTTCTGGCTGGTGCTCACATTGCCTTCATTATTGTTTTCCTTCCAAATAATAACTTTGGACATGTGTGCATTCCTATCAAAGTAAATGCCTTATTTTCTGTATATCATGTTGTTGTTTCTACCGTATACATGTATTTATGTTTGTATGGAGCATAATGTATTTACAGTTTTATTCACTCAAGTACTGGTGACAAATCATGCATTCCGATTCTTGCATAGATTGTAATGGACACATATGATGTGTGTAAAATAGTCTTTGGAAGGTTGTACTGATTATGATGAGCTAATGCTAAGCTATTTGCCAGCTATGTTTGGTGTCATGTTTGTTGACATTATACAATACATTCTGGGTGTCACGCAAACGTCTGCCAGACCATCGATGTTATAACAAAAGTAAACTTCTGGAAGTGAATGAAGGGAAGTGAATGATAGTAGACAACACCCCATTCAACATGCACACTGTAAACAGACAAAACTCATCTTGTCTCCTCTTGTTATCGTTGGTGGACGTAAAAATACTAACATGGCGGTGTAACGGGTTAGGGTCAGTGGCAGGGAAGTCAGGCGCAGGAAAACGAACTTGGTATAAACAGAGTTGTTTAATAAGTGCTCATACAACTCCAAAAACCAAAATATACAAAAAAATAACATAAGTGGGTACAAAACCCGTCGCACACCGACACATGACTTGCACAAACATACAATTAAACAATCTCCGACAAAACATGAGGGGAAACAGAGGGTTAAATACACAACATGTCATTGATGGGATTGGAACCAGGTGTGAAGGAAGACAAGACAAAACCAATGGAAAATGAAAAATGGATCAGCGATGGCTAGAGGGTCCATGACGTCCGACCGCCGAACACCGCCAGAACAAGGAGAGGGACCGACTTCGGAAGAAGTCGTGACACGCACAAACTACCCATCGTCTGATTCTTTTTTAGAAAGGGTTTTACTCAATTCTTTCGATCAATGGTGAGCTCACCCATGATGTGATGAATTGTAAATAATAATTGCTATTAGCTAATTCATATTATGGTTTCTGTCAGCTGAGAGTTAGCTAAATATGACCGCTTCTGTTATGTCAATCTTTCCTCAGTTAACACTAGCCTACATTTTCTGGTTTGGATGATTGTGTTGTGCTGTAGCTACTTCTGTGAATGTCTGAACATTGCATCATTGCATCCAACAACAAAAAAAACATGTGTTGGTACGCGTCAAAAGCTTAACACTGTAAATTAAAGGAATGAGTGGTTTTGGGTGGATTATTTCATTAAGGCTTACTCAATCACCACCAATCACATAGCCTGAGTCCGAGAGCGCGCGCGCACACACACACACACACACACACACACACACACAAAAACTCAAAGATACTGACGGTCTGCTGTGTTAGTGTGACTTCAGAGAGATGCCTGTATGATGATGAAGAGGAGACGAAGACAACGACACTTCTCGAAGTAGCCGAAACAATTAGACTGCTCTGTCTCTCACCCTCTCTCACCTCCCTTTGTCTCGCTCTCTCCCTCCATCTCTCCTCTCTCTCACAGTGCCTCGAGTGTGCTACCGACACAGTCATTTCAGAGAGCAGAGTAGAAAGTCCAACAGCACTGAAGTGACAGAGCTGTCATAGACGGTCTTTTATAATGTGATTCTCTTTGCAAGTTTATTTTCACACGTGTGTGTAGGTATGTGTAAGAGTGTGTGAGTGTTGTCTCAGTTATTTTTTTAATTTGATTTTTTTTTACCTTTATTTAACCAGGTAGGCAAGTTGAGAACAAGTTCTCATTTACAATTGCGACCTGGCCAATTATAATGAAGGTATGATGTTATTTTATCTGCAAGGGAGGAGAGGACGATATGTGCGTATAGGTAGGTGTGTGTGTGTGTGCCTGTGTGTGAGAGTGCAGGTTACAAATCAAATAAAATTTTATTTGTCACATACACATGGTTAGCAGATGTTAATGCGAGTGTAGCGAAATGCTTGTGCTTCTAGTTCCGACAATGCAGTAATAACCAACAAGTAATCTAGCTAACAATTCCAAAACTACTACCTTATAGACACAAGTGTAAGGGGATAAAGAATATGTACATAAAGATATATGAATGAGTGATGGTACAGAGCGGCATAGGCAAGATACAGTAGATGGTATTGAGTGCAGTATATACATATACATATGAGAGGAATAATGTAGGTTATGTAACATTATATTAGGTAGCATTGTTTAAAGTGGCTAGTGATATATTTTACATAATTTCCCATCAATTCCCATTATTAAAGTGGCTGGAGTTGAGTCAGTGTGTTGGCAGCAGCCACTCAATGTTAGTGGTGGCTGTTTAACAGTCTGATGGCCTTGAGATAGAAGCTGTTTTTCAGTCTCTCGGTCCCAGCTTTGATGCACCTGTACTGACCTCGCCTTCTGGATGATAGCGGGGTGAACAGGCAGTGGCTCGGGTGGTTGTTGTCCTTGATGATCTTTATGGCCTTCCTGTGACATCGGGTGGTGTAGGTGTCCTGGAGGGCAGGTAGTTTGCCCCCGGTGATGCGTTGTGCAGACCTCATTACCCTCTGGAGAGCCTTACGGTTGTGGGCGGAGCAGTTGCCGTACCAGGCGGTGATACAGCCCGACAGGATGCTCTCGATTGTGCATCTGTAGAAGTTTGTGAGTGCTTTAGGTGACAAGCCTAATTTCTTCAGCCTCCTGAGGTTGAAGAGGTGCTGCTGCGCCTTCTTCACGATGCTGTCTGTGTGGGTGGACCAATTCAGTTTGTCTGTGATGTGTACGCCGAGGAACTTAAAACTTACTACCCTCTCCACTACTGTTCCATCGATGTGGATAGGGGGGTGTTCCCTCTGCTGTTTCCTGAAATCCACAATCATCTCCTTAGTTTTGTTGACGTTGAGTGTGAGGTTATTTTCCTGACACCACACTCTGAGGGCCCTCACCTCCTCCCTGTAGGCCGTCTCGTCGTTGTTGGTAATCAAGCCTACCACTGTTGTGTCGTCCGCAAACTTGATGATTGAGTTGGAGGCGTGTGCGTGGCCACGCAGTCGTGGGTGAACAGGGAGTACAGGAGAGGGCTCAGAACGCACCCTTGTGGGGCCCCAGTGTTGAGGATCAGCGGGGTGGAAATGTTGTTGCCTACCCTCACCACCTGGGGGCGGCCCATCAGGAAGTCCAGTACCCAGTTGCACAGGGTGGGGTCGAGACCCAGGGTCCCGAGCTTGATGACGAGCTTGGAGGGCACTATGGTGTTAAATTCCGAGCTGTAGTCGATGAACAGCATTCTCACATAGGTATTCCTCTTGTCCAGATGGGTTAGGGCAGTGTGCAGTGTGGTTGAGATTGCATCGTCTGTGGACCTATTTGGGCGGTAAGCAAATTGGAGTGGGTCTAGGGTGTCAGGTAGGGTCGAGGTGATATGGTCCTTGACTAGTCTCTCAAAGCACTTCATGATGACGGAAGTGAGTGCTACGGGGCGGTAGTCGTTTAGCTCAGTTACCGTAGCTTTCTTGGGAACAGGAACAATGGTGGCCCTCTTGAAGCATGTGGGAACAACAGACTGGGATAGGGATTGATTGAATATGTCCGTAAACACACCAGCCAGCTGGTCTGCGCATGCTCTGAGGGCGCGGCTGGGGATGCCGTCTGGGCCTGCAGCCTTGCGAGGGTTGACACGTTTAAATATTTTCCTCACGTCGGCTGCAGTGAAGGAGAGTCCGCATGTTTTAGTTGTGGGCCGTGTCAGTGGCACGGTATTGTCCTCAAAGCGGGCAAAAAAGTTATTTAGACTGCCTGGGAGCAAGACATCCTGGTCCGTGACGGGGCTGGTTTTCTTTTTGTAATCTGTGATTGACTGTAGACCCTGCCACATACCTCTTGTGTCTGAGCCGTTGAATTGAGATTCTACTTTGTCTCTATACTGACGCTTAGCTTGTTTGATTGCCTTGCGGAGGGAATAGTTACACTGTTTGTATTCGGTCATGTTTCCGGTCACCTTGCCCTGATTAAAAGCAGTGGTTCGGGCTTTCAGTTTCACGCGAATGCTGCCATCAATCCACGGTTTCTGGTTTGGGAATGTTTTAATCGTTGCTATGGGAACGACATCTTCAACGCACGTTCTAATGAACTCGCTCACCGAATCAGCGTATTCGTCAATGTTGTTGTCTGACGCAATACGAAACATATCCCAGTCCACGTGATGGAAGCAGTCTTGGAGTGTGGAATCAGATTGGTCGGACCAGCCTCAGAGCGGGAGCTTCTTGTTTTAGTTTCTGTCTGTAGGCAGGGATCAACAAAATCGAGTCGTGGTCAGCTTTTCCGAAACGAGGGCGGGGCAGGGCCTTATATGCGTCGCGGAAGTTAGAATAGCAGTGATCCAAGGTTTTTCCAGCCCTGGTTGCGCAATCGATATGCTGATCAAATTTAGGGAGTCATCAAACCGCACCACGAGAGGCGGGTGCTGGAATGTTTAGGGGTTCATTCAGGACAGTTGCCACGGTAATTAAAAATAGCAAGTCTGTGTGTGTGTTAGTCCCTGAAGAGTTGACAGAGATCCAGGGAAGTTGTGTGAAGTGCAAAGTGAGATAATTATTAGACTTCTTCTTCTCTCACTCCCTCCTTCCTTTCCATCCCTCCCTTCCTCTCACTGACCAAACCTCCTTAATGATCTGGCAGTGTCTGACAGCCTGAAAAGTTTTCTGAAAGTGCACACACACACAAACGCACATACACACGCACACGAACAAACGCACACGCACACACACCTCTCTGTCACATTACTCTGTGTGCACTGAAGCTAATTGTATCCTTGCTGTCCTATATACAATACCATTCAAAAGTTTGGGGTCACTTATAAATGTCCTTGTTTTCGAAAAGAAAAGCACATTTTTTGACTATTAAAATAACATCAAATTGATCAGAAATACAGTGTAGACATTGCTAATGTTGTAAGTTCCTCTTGCTGCTCCATAGGTAAGCAACATGGTCTTGTAGTGGATGCAAGCTTCGACAGGAAGCCAGTGGAGTGTGTGGATGAGCAGACATGGGGGAACTTGGGAAGGTTGAACACCAGGCAGCCTGCAGCGTTAAGTTGCAGGGGTTTGATGGCACAAGCGGGGAGCCCAGCCAACACCTAGTAGTCCAGACGGGAGATGACAAGTGCTTGGATTAGGACCTGCAATGCTTCCTGTGTGAGGTAGGGTTGTAGATGTTGTAGAGCATGAACCTGCAGGAGCCAGTTACTGCGTTGATGCCTGCAGAAAACAACATGGTGTTGTCCAGGATCACGCCAAGGTTCTTTGCACACCATGATGGAGAGGCCTTGGAGTGAAGGAAGAGCAGCTCTGTCTTGTCAAGGTTGAGCTTGAGGTGGTGGGCCCACCTCCAAGCTGAGATATCTGCCAGGCATGCAGAGATGAGTGTCGCCCCCTGGGTGTTAGACAGGGGAAAGGAGAGAAATAGTTGAGTGTCCTCTGTATAACAGTTATAGTAGAGACCATGTGAGGATATGATGGAGCCTAGTGACTTGGTGTATAGAGAGAAGAAGAGAGGGTCTGGGGGACATTGAAGCAAGCAAGTAAGAGTACGTGATGCAGACACAGATCCTCTCCACGTCACCTGGTAGGAGCGGCCTGCCAGATAGGATGCAATCCAAGAGTATGCAGAGCCTGAGACGCCCAGCCCTGAGAGGGTGGAGAGGAGGATCAAATCAAATCAAATTTATTTATATAGCCCTTCGTACATCAGCTGATATCTCAAAGTGCTGTACAGAAACCCAGCCTAAAACCCCAAACAGCAAGCAATGCAGGTGTAGAAGCACGGATCTGATGGTTCACGGTGTCCAAGGCAAACGATAGATCTAGGAGGATGAGAACAGAGGAGAGAGAGTCAGCTTTGGCAGAGTGGAGAGCCTCCGTGACACGGAGAAGAGCAGTCTCGGTTGAGTGACCCATCTTGAAGCCTGACAGGTTAGGGTCAAGAAGATCGTTCTGAGAGAGATCTCAGTCTGAGACCGTATGTGTTTTGGAAAGACAAGAAAGAAGGGATAACAGTCTATAATCTTTGACGTCAGAGTGGAGCGACTCTGGACATTTTGAAGTCAGTGATAAGGGATGAGTTGATGACGGAAGTGAGGAATGGAAGGAGGTCTCCAGCGATGGTCCGAGGAATGGAGGAAGGGATTTGTCAAGCGGGCAGGTTGTCGGGAGGCCAGATGTCACTAGTAGCAGGATTTCATCTGGAGAGGGAGGAGAGAAAGAGGTCAAGGCGTAGGGTAGTTCAGTGTGAGTGTGAGTGTGTGAGAGTTAACGAGGAGTGTGAGAGTTAACGAGGAGCAGATGTCGTCCACCTTCTTTTCAAAGTGGTTGACAAAGTCGTCCGCAGAGAGGGGGGAGCGAGGGGGTGGAGAATTCATGATGGAAAATAGGTAGAAAAGAGTTCCCTAGGGTTGGAGGCAGAAGCTTCAAATTTCGAGAGATAGAAAGTGGCTTTAGCAGTGGATACAGAGGAAGAGAAGGTAGAGAGGAGGGTGTGAATGGAGGATAGGTCTTCCAGAAGTTTAGTTTTCCTACATTTTCACTCAGCTGCCAGCAGCCCTGTTCTGTAAGCTCACAATGAGTCGCTCACAATGAGTCACTCAGCCATGGAGCGGGAGGGAGGAAAGGGGACAGTGTGAGTTATAGGAGGTGGAAAGGGAGGAGAGTAGGGTCGAAGAGGCAGAATCAGGGGACAGGAGGGAGAAAGATTTAGCAGAAGGGAGAGATTATAGGATGAGTGTAGTGGGAGACAAACCTTGCCTCGCAAAGCCGCCTGAAACCTAGCCTTTCAAAGCCACCTGATCCCGCAAGCTTACATTAACCCCCCAGAGTCAATATCTGTGCCCCCACGGTAATCTAATCAGCATAATAAAAACATCCCCATCAAAATCTGTCTGTTTAAACTAGAGATATCTGTATGGGCTGCGTCTCAATCCACCACATCCACCAATGGCGGCCTTCTGCATCTGCGGTGGAAGGTAGTCGAGCTGCAGTGGTGTTTGTCAGACCATGAGACATCCCCAACATCGGTCTTCTCAAGGGTTGCTGGCCAATGTTGACTCCAATGCTTCCCACAGTTGGGTCGAGTTGGCTGGATGTCCATTGGGTGGTGGACCATTCTTGATACACACAGGGAACTGTTGAGAGTGAAAAGCCCGGAAGCGTTGCAGTTCTTGGCACAAACCGGTGCGCCTGGCACCTACTACTAGACCCCGTTCAATGTTCAAATGTTTTGTCTTGCCCATTCACCCTCTGAACACACAATCCATGTCTCAATTGTCTCAAGGCTTAAAAATCCTTCTTTAACTTGTTCAACTTGTAGATTTAACAAGTGACATCAATAAAGGATTATAGTTTTCAGAAGACTAAAATATAGCAAAAATGTTTGACATAGAAGCGCCAAATTTTCGCTGTTAACAATAAATAAATAAGAAATAATAACCCATGAGGCCAAAGAGCTGCTTTTGGTCTTTGGCTGCAGGAAAAGGCTACCCCGTCGCCTCACCTACACTGATTGAAGTGGATTTAACAAGTGACATCAATAAGGGATCACAGCTTTCACCTGGGTTCACCTGGTCGTGGAAAGAGCAGGTGTTCTAAATGTTTTGTATACTCAGTGTCTATGGAAGTAGTTTAGCGCCAAAAAGGGGATTAAAGAGGGGTACGTTTTTTTAAAAATGACACAGATTTCTCTTGTATCTCTCGGACAAAGGACAAACACTTTAAAACAAACTTCCTTTTGATACATTTTTGGACAATCTGTTTTTCCATGAATCTGTTATTCAATGCATTTCAATGGGCCAAATTCAACAATGTTTCATCAAATAATTGTATATATTCCTTTATACCTAAAGGGATCCTAAAACCATCTTAAAACAATTCTACATTTTAGTTTAGTAGAAATGTCGGATTCTGAAGTGAGACTGTGAGAGCTTGTTGATATAAACCGAATGAGGTAGTGTTAGCTACCGTAAGCCCACGCAGTATAACCCCTGGCACTATTAACAGATGCTGCTGCATTATTCACAACCTTTCGCAGGTGCGCGCGTGTGTGTGTGTGTGTGTGTGTGTGTGTGTGTGTGTGTGTGTGTGTGTGTGTGTGTGTGTGTGTGTGTGTGTGTGTGTGTGTGTGTGTGTGTGAGTCTGTGTATGTGTGTGTGAGTCTGTGTGTGAGTCTCTGCGTGTGTGTGAGTCTCTGTGTGTGAGTGTGTGTGTGTGTGTGTGTGTGTGTGTGGTGTGTGTGTGTGTGTGTGTGTGTGTGTGTGTGTGTGTGTGTGTGTTGTGTGTGTGTGTGTGTGTGTGTGTGTGTGTGAGAGAGTATGTGTGTGTGTACACGTGTGTGTGTGTGTGTGTGTATACCTGTGTCTCTCCCTCTCTCTCTTGGTGCTATGTGATAACATGAACAAAACAACAGTAACATCAATTCTTAGAACAACAAAAAGCTCAAGCTAAGCACAGCATTCTACCTGTGCCTTTACGGAAGCATGTCCACTAAAAGAGAACGCTGTTCAGTGCATAATACTGACCTAATACTGACCTAATACTGACCTAATACTGACCTAATACTGACCTAAAGCCAAATTCAGATACAACAGTTTTAGAACAAAGTTTGCTTGATCTGAATGGTCTAGTTTTAGAATGTCTCATATTGGTTGCTGGAGTTTCCAAGATTCAACATGTAAAATCTTAGCTAAAGACTTGCGACGAGACGGATCCCATTTGCAAATCGGAGAACAGTGTGCTGATGGTTTGTGTTTAGTCCAGCAGCTAGCTAGCTAGGTATTTTGCTGCAGTTAGCTAGCTTACCTTGCTGATATTAAGTCCTTAAATGTTCACTCTTCCTGATGCATGCATTTCATGATACTCGTTTGATACACCACCTTGCTACAATGAGTGGCAACTTTATATCGAAGTTATATTACGTCATTGTAAAGATGCTCCATTGCCGTGGAAACGGTCTCAACTGCCCGTCTCGTCTTCTTAATCTGAATTCCCCGTCTTTAGTCAGCTGTGACTACACAAACTTTTAAACTGGCTAGTTTTGTCTCGTCTCTCCTTATGTCTGCCGCCTATTGTATCTGAACCTGGCTTTAGTCCTTGTCTCCTTCCCTCTTTCCCTCTGCTCTCTCTTTCATTGAAATCCCCCCCCCTCCTTTCTCTTTACCCTCCCCTCTGTCTCTTTTTAAAATCTTCCAGTAGTTTCATGTCCTCCAGGGGATGTATGTTCAGAAAGTTTCCGATCAGACTGACTCCTGTCCCAGCCTCGCTACAGCCTCTGTCCCCCTGACTCAATCACCCCATGGAGCCCCGTCAAAAAGGGTGTCACTGGCCGCTCCTTTGAATAAAACACTCTTCCCATCCCTCCACACCTTCTCTCATCCCTCACTAGCAGCTCTCTCTCCTACCCTCCCTCTCTCCTTCCTTCAGTAATATCTGAAGACTGTCTCTCGAAGAGTAGTGACTAAAACTGCTCCTGGACTCCCAGACAGCCTCCTCTCCTCTCATCTCTGCGGTTGTAGCTAGCATTACCTCCTTGTGCTTTATACCTCTCTTCTCCTCTCTCTTTCCATTGCTCATCATTCTCTAAGGGCTGAACCTCCATACACAGGTAAGATACGTGGTCAACTCACAGGAGACTACATTAGTCTCCACAAAATCTCTCTCTCTCTCAGGTACATTTTGACTCTGTGGGTTGACGTGGAGAAACAGTAGCTTCAACAGGACTCTGTAGGGTAGCACCACATTGACTTCAACACATAACCTAGGAGGTTCATGGTTCTCACCCCCTTCCATAGACTTACACAGTAACTATGACAACTTCCGGAGGACGTCCTCCATCTTATCAGAGCTCTTGCAGCATGAACTGACACGTTGTCCACCCAATCAAAGGATCGGAAAATGCAGTGCATAAAATGTGGTGAATGGTTGACAAAAAAAAAAAGAAAGACAATAGTTGAATAGTTTGTAGGAGAAGCAAGAGAGAGCGGGAGAGAGAGAGCTAGCTATATTTGTTGTTTTTTTTTATTTTTTT
>NC_034187.2:37006711-37079211 GCF_002021735.2 Oncorhynchus kisutch
GAGAGTACTGTTAACTTTGTATTATTATTTCACTTTTGAATATTATCTCACCTCACTTGCTTTGGTAATGTTTAAACACGTTTCCCATGCCAATAATGCCACCATTGAATGAGAGGCAGAGAGAGAGAGCGAGAGAGAGAGAGAGGAGGACGGAGAGAGAGAGAGCGAGAGAGAGAGAGAGAGAGGAGAGAGAGAGAGAGAGAGAGAGGAGAGGAGAGAGGAGCGAGAGAGAGAGAGGAGGATCGAGAGAGAGAGCTGATGAGAGAGAGAGAGAGACGAGAGAGTGAGTACGAGTTAGGAGAGAGAGAGATGAGAAGAGAGAGAGAGAAGGCGAAGGCGAGAGAAGGATAGAAGAAGCAGAAGAAGCAGAGAGGCGAGAAGATGAGAGAGAAGCAGAGATAAAACCGGACATTGAGAGGGTGGGGGAGAGTGTGTGAGAGAGTGAAAGAAAGAGAGCGACAGAGGGAGAGGGAAGGAGAGAGAAGCAGAGAGAGAGAGGGAGAGAAGGAAAGAGTTAAAGACGGAGAGAGAGTGAAAGATAAAAAGAGAGAAAATATCTTCAGCTCTCAGCTCCGAGGGAGAAGTTGAGGGGAATGTTGATTGAATGATTGAATTAAGTCAATCGATGTGCGGCAGAATGAAAGAGAAAGAGAGAGGGGACAGAGAGAGAGAGAGAGAGAGAAAGAGATTGGTAGAATGTCTGTCTCTGAGGTCACTGATCATCATAAGAAGGGAGGACAGCAATGTGACAACACTAGCTTATATACTGTAAGGCTGGGTTAGAGGTTATAGGGTTAATGTCCTTCAGCCCCACATAGAGCTGGAAATAGGACATGTGTGTTAAATCGATTCAATTCTAAACAAATAGAAGGAAAGGAAGGCACTGCCTACCCCCCAAAAATGCCTCCAGCTACAGTAGTAACGGTGGTGTGTGGACATGATGTCTGCTGTGTGTGTTCTGGTATTGCAAGTGAAGCGGCAGATTGCTGAATGTGTCGAAGGCGAGCTGTGTTTGTGTGTGTGTGTTGAGTGCGCGCAGCATTTACAACATCTACACTGTATTTCTGATCAATTCAATGTTATTTTAATGGACAAAAAATGTGCTTTTTGTTCAAAAACAAGGACATTTCTAAGTGACCCCAAACTTTTCAATGGTAGTATATAAACACATACACACAAAATGCAGTGTTTGACACACTCCTAACCTCCTGGCAGGTACCAGACCTGAGTTTCCATGACTACCGCCAGAGCCTTCAGAAACACCTTTGGTTCCTGTAAACGTTTTTGTGTTGAAAGCACTGAAGCCTGACATCAGTGTGTGTGTATGTGTGCCAAGCCTGTGTACTGCTTATTCAAGCAACCAGTCACCGTAATCAGACAGCACCAAGAAGACACCGGCCCGGAGAGACAATCAAGAGCATAATAGGCTAACCGCTAGCCAATCAGATGGCTCAGATCACCATGCCTGTAGTAATGTAGCAGGCATATAAGAAAGATACAGCGAAGTTGATACTGTGAGATTTTAAAATGTTTGAAACCATAACTAGAGAGAGACTGTCAAGAGTGAGTTCATGGTTAAGTTCTTACTCAGCACTACTGTCAACACTTTGTGTTCAACGCTTTCATAAGCCATAAAATGCGCATTCTTCCTACTTCCACTCAGCGCTACAACAAGCACTGCAGCGGTAATGAATGAGTAGGAAAATGTATCGATAGGCTTGCGTTGTTGTTATTATTAGCGGTTTGGGTCTTTTTTAAAAATGTTAATCTAGGAATATTTCACTTTCTCTGTACATAGGAGTAACAACATGAATTTGTGTATGAGGCATAAATAATGTGGTGCGACTCAAGTTCTGCCATCCGCTGGAAGACGGTGTCCCTTTTCGGTAATTATCAGTGGAGGAAAGGGAGAGCAGAGAGATGTTGAAAGGCGGACCCTCAGGCTGCTGCTCTCTCCCTCCGCTCAGACTGTTGCGTAGGCTTACATTTTGTAAGTCATGTTAAAAAAATGATCTGAGCGGTAGATCTCGGCTTGCATTTTGACTCAGAAAGTGATCGTGACTCAGAAAGTGATCGTGACTCAGAAAGTGATCGTGACTCAGAAGGTGATCGTGACTCAGAAGGTGATCGTGACTCAGAAGGTGATCGTGACTCAGAAAAGGTTGGTGAAAGCTGCTCGAGAGTTTTCCCTGGTAAGACTATTAACGTTTCCCTCTACTGTGGCAATTGTAATCGAATCAACGCAATATTAGCCCATTTCAAATTAACACCCCAAAAGAAAATGAATTATGCAAGAGATTTTGATGTAGGTAGAACGCATCGGAGTAGGATTTTATTGCAATGACATGCAAGAATCTACACAGACCAGTGCGGCATAACCAGAGCTGCAGTAGGCCAATATGCAAATAGACCATATACAGTGCATTCGGAAGTATTCAGACCCTTCCCTTTTTCCACATTTTGTTACGTTACAGCATATAAAATATGATGTATTTTATATGTTGTATTTTGCTTCCTGTTTGGACCCCAGAAAGAGTAATTGGGGATCCTAATAAATACTACTACTACACATTCATGCAGAGGTTTGTCATCCAAATCTATCTGTGGGAGAAGATACAAACTAACAGAGATACAGGGAGTGAAGCCCATCACACACACCCAGGACCTGTCTCATAGAATCCTGCCAGAATAGCTGTGTGTGTGTGTGTGCTTGTGTGTGTGTGTGTGTGTGAGTGCGTGGACACAAAATGCAACTATAGTGGTTAAAGCCACAGGTGTCTTCTTGGTGCTGTCTGGTTACGGTGACTGGTTGCTTGAATAAGCAGTACACAGGCTTGGCACACATACACACACACTGATGTCAGGCTTCAGTGCTTTCAACACAAAAACGTTTACAGGAACCAAAGGTGTTTCTGAAGGCTCTGGCGGTAGTCATGGAAACTCAGGTCTGGTACCTGCCAGGAGGTTAGCAGTGTGTCAAACACTGCATTTTGTGTGTATGTGTTTATATACTACCGTTGAAGAGTTTGGGGTCACTTAGAAATGTCCTTGTTTTTGAACAAAAAGCACATTTTTTGTCCATTAAAACAACATAAAATTGAAAAAAGTTGTTAATGTTGTAAATGACTATTGAAGCTGGATTTTTATGGAATATCAACATAGGTGTACAGAGGCCCATTATCAGCAACCATCACTCCCGTGTTCCAATGGGACGTTGTGTTAGCTAATCCAAGTTTATAATTTTAAAAGGCTAATTGATCATTAGAAAACCCTTTAGTAATGCTAGCACAGCTGAAAACTGTTGTCCTGATTAAAGAAGCAGTAAAACTGGCCTTTAGACTAGTTGAGTATCTGGAGCATCAGCATTTGTGGGTTCGATACAGGCTCAAAAAACATAAACAAAGATCTTTCTTCTGAATCTCGTCAGTCTATTCTTGTTCTGAGAAATGAAGGCTATTCCATGCGAGAAATTGCCAAGAAACTGAAGATCTCAAACAATGCTGTGTACTACTCCCTTCACAGATATCACTCATTGACGCAAATGAACTGACACCGTATCTGTCCCTCTCTCCCTGCTCTCTTCTTATCCCGTATGACCCAATATACCCATAACTTATTTATCTTCAACTCTACATCCACAGTTTAAGTTAAATAGATGAATAGTTTAATCGTGGTGATCATTATGTAAGACAGTGTTTTAAGTGGTCACAGATGAAGAGCAAACATTACATGAGAGAGAGAGAGAGAGAGAGAGAGAGAGAGAGTGAGAGAGAGAGAGACCCTGCACACCCTAATTGACAACCAAACAAACCAAAACAAAGACAGTCTTCTCATGCTTTGTTGATTTCAAAAAAGCCTTCGACTCAATTTGGCATGAGGGTCTTCTATACAAACTGATGGAAAGTGGTGTTGGGGGTAAAACATACGACATTATAAAATCCATGTACACAAACAACAAGTGTGCGGTTAAAATTGGCAAAAAACACACACATTTCTTCACACAGGGTCGTGGGGTGAGACAGGGATGCAGCTTAAGCCCCACCCTCTTCAACATATATATCAACGAATTGGCGCAGGCACTAGAAAAGTCTGCAGCACCCGGCCTCACCCTACTAGAATCCGAAGTCAAATGTCTGCTGTTTGCTGATGATCTGGTGCTTCTGTCACCAACCAAGGAGGGCCTACAGCAGCACCCAGATCTTATGCACAGATTTTGTCAGACCTGGGCCCTGACAGTAAATCTCAGTAAGACCAAAATAATGGTGTTCCAAAAAAGGTCCAGTCACCAGGACCACAAATACAAATTCCATCTAGACACGGTTGCCCTAGAGCACACAAAAAACGATACATACCTTGGCCTAAACATCAGCGCCACAGGTAACTTCCACAAAGCTGTGAACGATCTGAGAGACAAGGCAAGAAGGGCATTCTATGCCATCAAAAGGAACATAAATTTCAACATACCAATTAGGATTTGGCTAAAAATACTTGAATCAGTCATAGAGCCCATTGCCCTTTATGGTTGTGAGGTCTGGGGTCCGCTCACCAACCAAGACTTCACAAAATGGGACAAACACCAAATTGAGACTCTGCACGCAGAATTCTGCAAAAATCTACTCTGTGTACAATGTAGAACACCAAATAATGCATGCAGAGCAGAATTAGGCCGATACCCACTAATTATCAAAATCCAGAAAAGAGCCGTTAAATTCTATAACCACCTAAAAGGAAGCGATTCCCAAACCTTCCATAACAAAGCCATCACCTACAGAGAGATGAACCTGGAGAAGAGTCCCCTAAGCAAGCTGGTCCTGGGGCTCTGTTCACAAACACAAACACACCCTACAGAGCCCCAGGACAGCAGCACAATTAGACCCAACCAAATCATGAGAAAACAAAAAGATAATTACTTGACACATTGGAAAGAATTAACAAAAAAACAGAGCAAACTAGAATGCTATTTGGCCCTACACAGAGAGTACACAGCGGCAGAATACCTGACCACTGTGACTGATCCAAAATTAAGGAAAGCTTTGACTATGTACAGACTCAGTGAGCATAGCCTTGCTATTGAGAAAGTCCACCATAGGCAGACTTGGCTCTCAAGAGAAGACAGGCTATGTGCTCACTGCCCACAAAATGAGGTGGAAACTGAGCTGCACTTCCTAACCTCCTGCCCAATGTATGACCATATTAGAGAGACACATTTCCCTCAGATTACACAGATTCACAAAGAATTCGAAAACAAATCCAATTTTGATAAACTCCCATATCTACTGGGTGAAATTCCACAGTGTGCCATCACAGCAGCAAGATTTGTGACCTGTTGCCACGAGAAAAGGGCAACCAGTGAAGAACACACACCATTGTAAATACAACCCATATTTATGCTTATTTATTTTATCTTGTGTCCTTTAACCATTTGTACATTGTTAAAACACTGTATATATATAATATGACATTTGTAATGTCTTTATTGTTTTGAAACTTCTGTATGTGTAATGTTTAGAGAGAGAGAGAGAGAGAGAGAGGGTTAAGGGGGGTTAAGGCTAATTGGGAGACCTGGGCTGTAAAGAGGAGAGGTCTCCAACATAAGCCACACACGTAAGCACGCATACAGTATGCACACACACACACACACAGAGTGTATGTAGCACGTCCAATGTTCCTATAGCTCCTATTAACATTGCAGCTCAGGTCTCCTACTAAAATCATGAGTCACCTGTACAGTGCTGGAGAGAGTTGTTTAAGTGGGCCGTGCGTTTGGACAATTAATAGACACAGCAGCAAATAAAACCTAAAAAAAACATCTGTCTTGTCCAGGTTTGGACTCTACACAGACCAGTGCAACATAGCTCATCAGAGCTACAGTAGGCCTATATGCAAATAAGTCATTTGCCACACGAGCCTGCCATCATTCACTTTGAACTGGACTGTGTGTTTACAGGCTGTAGCTACAGCGTGACTTTAGATCATTAGAACACATTTGCCAAAAGTCACAAAATACACCTGAATGGATTTCTGCAAATATGTAAATTCCCCCAGGAGTTGTCTTACATTTGGGAACTTCACAGTCCTATTGATCAAACAACCATGAACAGTTAGGTTCTCTCTCTCTCTCTCTCAATTGCGTATGCACATCAACAACAAGATTAACAACTAATGTTAGCCGGAGCGAGATGAGCTAAAATCTAACGAGGGGGAACAGTAGATAAACCCTCCCACATCTTTTCAGCTGGTAGTTGCACCGATAAACGATGGAGAATGGTAGCCTGCTCGCCCTTCTGCAGCTTGCCTGCCAATGCATGCTGGTCCCAACCCATGTTTTGACAACTGAGTGGGAACTGGCCTGCCTGCCCGCCCATTTGAATGATGCCAAATACATTTCATTGACAACTAAGAGATATGCTAACAGTCGTTCAAGTTCAGCATAGCTACCTAGCAATCGATTCATTTCTTTCTAGCTAACCAAATGGCGACTGCATCTCCACTGATAAACGATATTGGGGGAAAAGGTGTCCATTCACCCACTCATCCAATGACTTGTGACTTGACATCCTCCCAGCAGCTAGCTAGCTAATGTTAGGCTCCGTGTTTTTAGCTTGATAAATAAATAGTTACATAAATAGATAAGCTAGCCTATTAGCCACGTTATGACTGACTTGTGATCATTGTCCTTGCTGGTTTGATTGTATTGACATTCCGAGGCTTCGGTACGTTCGTCGGTTTTTGTACAGAATATTGAGCCATTGAAACTGAAACAGTGTATCCCAAATAGCTGGAAGCAGCAAACAATGTACCAGTTGTGATTTGCAACCTGACAGCAAAATTTGTTGGACTGCAAAAAATGTATTGGTGAATTATATTAATCATGCATTGAACTGCATCCATCTATTCTGCCAACAATACCTTGCTCTAATGTCATAGACTTTTGAGTCAAATATAACCTATTTTAAGGTTGGTTTTGTAGCATAAACTGGGGATTTCATATAGTCCTTTTTCTCCTCCATTGTAGAAATGACTGAAACAGTGTAAGTTAATGTAACGGTTCTCTTGTGGTGAAGGAGAGTCGGACCAAAATGCAGCGTGTAGATTGCGATCCATGTTTAATAAACAAACGTAAAACACGAATCAATTATAAACACTACAAAACAAAGAACGTAACGAAAACCGAAACAGCTTATACTTGTGTAACCTAACACAGAGACAGGAACAAGGACACTAAGGACAATCACCCACGAAACACTCAAAGAATATGGCTGCCTAAATATGGTTCCCAATCAGAGACAACGATAAACACCTGCCTCTGATTGAGAACCACTTCAGACAGCCATAGACTTAACTAGAACACCCCACTAAGCTACAATCCCAATACATACACACCACATACAAAAACCCATGCCACACCCTGGCCTGACCAAATAAATGAAGATAAACACAAAATACTTCGACCAGGGCGTGACAGTTAACCATTTGAGGTGCCGGTCTGCAACATTCCAGGGGCCAGTGCTGGCCTCCAAACTGCAGGCTGAGGAACACTGCAATAGACACTATAGACATTATGTTTCTAAACTCCTACTAAATAAAGTAGCTTTCCCTGTAAATGTGTTCTCTCCTCTGGCCAGAATAATGCTGAATTTACTGAGAAACACCAATTAGCATCTGTTTAGTCTTCAATCCTGCAGGCTAAGTGACTCAGTTAGGACCACAATTACAGTGCTAGAAAGTGTGTGTGTGTGTGTGAGTGTGAGTGTGAGTGTGAGTGTGTGTGTGTGTGTGTGTGTGTGTGTGTGTGTGTGTGTGTGTGTGTGTGTGTGTGTGTGTGTGTATCCGTTGGATATTACCCCAGCATAGAGTAAATTATCCAGTGCAGTGCATTCTCCTCTCCACTAATAGTATTTCATCTGAGTCACTGATGTGATCTTCCTGTCTGGGTTGGCGCCCCCCCCCCTTGGGTTGTGCCGTGGCGGAGATCTTTGTGGGCTATACTCTGCCTTGTCTCAGGATGGTAAGTTGGTGGTTGAAGATATCCCTCTAATGGTGTGGGGGCTGTGCTTTGGCAAAGTGGGTGGGGTTATATCCTTCCTGTTTGGCCCTGTCCGGGGGTGTCATCGGATGGGGCCACAGTGTCTCCTGACCCCTCCTGTCTCAGCCTCCAGTATTGATGCTGCAGTAGTTTATGTGGCGGGGGGCTAGGGTCAATTTGTTATATCTGGAGCACTTCTCCTGTCTTATCCGGTGTCCTGTGTGAATTTAACTATGCTCTCTCTAATTCTCTCTTTCTCTCTTTCTTTCTCTCTCTCGGAGGACCTGAGCCCTAGGACCATGCCTCAGGACTACCTGTCCCCAGTCCCACCTGGCCGTGCTGCTGCTCCAGTTTCAACTGTTCTGCCTGTGATTATTATTATTTGACCATGCTGGTCATTTATGAACATTTGAACATCTTGGCCATGTTCTGTTATAATCTCCACCCGGCACAGCCAGAAGAGGACTGGCCACCCCTCATAGCCTGGTTCCTCTCTAGGTTTCTTCCTAGATTTTGGACTTTCTAGGGAGTTTGTCCTTGCCACCATGCTTCTACACCTGCATTGCTTGCTGTTTGGGGTTTTAGGCTGGGTTTCTGTACAGCACTTTGAGATATCAGCTGATGTACGAAGGGCTATATAAATACATTTGATTTGATTTGGTCTCTAGCCAAACATGGTACCCAAACCAAACACTTTGCAACATCTAAGGACAACAGGCTTTCCTACACCTCTCAGATAGCAGTCAACGGCCTCATTGAGCTCATGTCTCTCTCCCTCGTCTATCCATATCTGCCCTCCTTCCTCCCCCTTTTCCCCCCTCCTTCCACCCCCTTCTCTTTCACTCGCTCACATTTTCTCTCTGTCTTTGTCTCTCTCTCTTTCTCCATCTCTCCCTCTCTGCTTCTCGCTACACACACACACACACACACACACCACTGAAGAGGACAGAATGGGGAAGATAGATGAATGGAGGGAGGAGAGGGATGAGATAACAGGAAAAAGGTTAAAGAGAATAAAAAGAGAGACTGTTTGCTGAGTCGAAACATGGTGCAAGAGAGGAAAGGAGAGAGTATGAAAAGAACGTCAGAGAGAGAGAGAGTGAGAGAGAGAGAGAGAACTGCTGTAGTTTTTCAATCCCTGGGTAGTGTTATGTCTCTCCTACACCATATGATCTCTATAAAGTGGCTGTAAAAATACCACCCACTCAACTCAAACATTAACATAAACACCTGCCAGCCATGCAGAGAGAGGAGAGGAGTTTTCGTCCTAAAAACAACCGTATCAAACAGTATATGGTTCTACTGGAGTAGGTAACTTAACTATGCATTACCATAAACACCTGCTATGTGTGGCAGTTATATTCTTTCCAGAATCCTTCATTGGAAATTGGTTTAATGGTATGTACAGAATGGACACTGCCTTTTCAAACACAAAGAACAGTATGGGAACAAAAAGAAAGCACTCCTGTCTCTCCCTCTCAATGAAAGGATAGGATGTTCACCCATAAAATGATTCAAGGTTTATACAAATGTCCATTCAGTAGAGAATTGCGTCAGAAAAACAATCACCCACCCCCATGTCTCTACCATGTATGGTTCAAAAGGTACAGACAATTTACTCTGAGAATGTAACATGTTTAGAGTGAATGAAATGTCATCATGGGCATGATCAAACACACGCACGCACACACACACACACACACACACACACACACAAGCAACTCTCGGTCTCCATTCCCCAACCCCCGTGTCCCTAGGGGACGTTGCAGCAGGATAGATGGTCCTCTGCTCTTTTGACAATGACATATCCACTGCTAGATGGCCTCTAATGAAGGCTCTCGCTCACAAACACACAGAAATTCAGACTGTAGAAACACACACACACACTCACACTCACACACACTCACACTCACACTCACACACACAAGCAGACACAAAATAAGACAAATACACACATGTTCAACACAGGTGAATAGTCAATTAGCGTAGAAAGGGGAGAGGGTGTGGACATGAAGGAGGTAGGAGATAGGTCACCTCTGGGTGAGGAGGGGTTGTTTTGGGAGACAGAGGGAAGTGCATTCTAAAACAAACATTGTGAGTATAAGCACTTAACAGTTTGACAGTGAGATTGCCAGAAGCAGTTTGACCATCAGTGTGTGAGGGAGGATTGCCTAGAGAACACACAGGGAGGGAACAGTCTGCAACACATCCAGGAGGAAACAGTTACAGACAGTGTCTGCCCGCTGTGATACCAGAGATGAGTTAACATACAACACAGTTAAATAGACTACTACATTTACATACAGTTGAAGTCGGAAGTTTACATACACTTAGGTTGGAGTCATTAAAACTCGTTTTTCAACCACTCCACAGATGTCTTGTTAACAAACTATAGTTTTGGCATTTTTCCAACAATTGTTTACAGACAGATTATTTCACTTATAATTCACTGTATCACAATTCCAGTGGGTCAGAAGTTTACATACACTAAGTTGATTGTGCATTTAAACAGCTTGGAAAATTCCAGAAAATTATGTCATGGCTTTAGAAGCTTCTGATTAGGCTAATTGACATCATTTGAGTCGTTTTATGACTTTTTTTTCATTTTGTTTTACCCTATCGCAACCCTTATCCCTTACCTTAACCATTCGGAACTAATGCCTAAACTTAACCATCAAGTTTTTTACTGTTGTAACCCTATCTTAACCCCTCAACTTAACAGTCGAGTTGTTTACTGTTGTAACCCTATCTTAACCCCTCAACTTAACCATCAAGTGTTTTACTGTTGTAACCCTATCTTAACCCCTCAACTTAACCATCAAGTGTTTTACTGTTGTAACCCTATCTTAACCCCTCAACTTAACAGTCGAGTTGTTTACTGTTGTAACCCTATCTTAACCCCTCAACTTAACAGTCGAGTTGTTTACTGTTGTAACCCTATCTTAACCCCTCAACTTAACAGTCGAGTTGTTTACTGTTGTAACCCTATCTTAACCCCTCAACTTAACAGTCGAGTTGTTTACTGTTGTAACCCTATCTTAACCCCTCAACTTAACAGTCGAGTTGTTTACTGTTGTAACCCTAACAGTCGAGTTGTTTACTGTTGTAACCCTATCTTAACCCCTCAACTTAACAGTCGAGTTGTTTACTGTTGTAACCCTATCTTAAACCCTCAACTTAACAGTCGAGTTGTTTTTGTTGTAACTGTAACCATATCCTAAATTAACTGTCGAAATTTGACATTTGGAAAAACTCTAAATTTGACATTTGGCGAAACGTGGACAAATGTCAGAATCAAATTGGTAGAACCATGAGACCTTGTTGTGTTGACAGAGAGAGAAAGAAGAAAGAAAGAAAGAAAGAAAGAAAGAAAGAAGAAAGAAAGAAAGAAAGAAAGAAAGAAAGAAAGAAAGAAAGAAAGAAAGAAAGAAAGAAAGAAAGAAAGAAAGAAAGAAAGAAAGAAAGAAAGAAAGAAAGAAAGAAAGAAAGAAAGAAAGAAAGAAAGAAGAAAGAAAGAAAGAAAGAAAGAAAGAAAGAAAGAAAGAAAGAAAGAAAGAAAGAAAGAAAGAAAGAAAGAAAGAAAGAAAGAAAGAAAGAAAGAAAGAAAGAAAGAAAGAAAGAAAGAAAGAAAGAAAGAAAGAAAGAGGGGTGTGTGTAATGAGAGGAGATCTATGCTGGACACGTCTGGAAGCAAAAGAGCAAGTCAACCACAGGCTTATCAGTAATGCATGACTGCCTCCATCATTCCCCCACACACACACACAAGCACACACACCACAGCAGGTTGGTGAAACCCTAATTGCGGAGGACAGGCTCGTGGTAATGGCTGGAGCAGAATAGGTGAAATGGTATCAAATACATCAAACTTAAGGTTTCCATGTGTTTGATGCCATTCCATTAGCTCCTTTTCAGACATTATTAGGAGCCGTCCTCCCCTCAGCAGCCTCCACTGATACACACACACACACACACACAAGCATGTGCAGTGTGCACGCATACACACACACACACACACACACACACACACGCATACACACAAGCATGTGCAGTGTGCACGCATACACACACAAACACACACACACACACAATGTGCGTCTCTGATTAGGCTTAGGTAGCCTAGAGGGTGACAGGAAGCCTAGAGGGTGACAGGAAGCCTAGCGGTTAGAGCGTTGGGCTAGTAACGAAAGGTTGCTAGTTCGAATCCCCGAGCCGACAAGGTGAAGAATCTGTGATCTTCCATTGATCTTCCCTTGAGCAAGGCACTAATTGCTCCAGGGTCGCCGTCAACACAACCCCACTCTCAGGGGAAGTAGGGTTATGCAAAAAAAAACGAATTTCCACGTACAGAATACCCACTTGTACATACAATGAAATAGGACACATATGAGCATCCCCCTACTTGACCTTTGGAAGATGTGTCCTGAGGGAAGATGGTCTGACATGCGGTGGAATATGAACAGTCGGGGAAGTCATTGTGTTCCCAATTAAATGTAAACCGTTGTTCTCATTACATAAAAGACACACACAGTTTAATGTTCAAGCACCTTGAGAGTGGGACTCAAGCTGAGAATATGTCTAGATAGACGAGGGATTGAGACAAGCTTCGTCTGAGGAGTAAGGATCGGACCAAAGCGCAGTGTGGTAAGTGTTCATGATGATTTTAATTCAAGAAAGCACTGAACACTGAACACTGAATCAAAAAAATAAACGATGACGTGAATTTACAAAAACCAAAACAGTACCGTGTGGCCCAAACACTTACATGGAAACAAACACCCACAAACCAAAAGTGAAACCCAGGCTACCTAAGTATGATTCTCAATCAGAGACAACTAACGACATCTGCCTCTGATTGAGAACCATATTAGGCCGAACACAGAAACCAAACATAGAAAACCAACATAGACTGCCCACCCCAACTCACGCCCTGACCATACTAAAACAAAGAATAAAATAACAGAACTATGGTCAGAACGTGACAGTACACCCCCCCCCCCCCCTCAAAGGTGCGGACTTCGGCCGCAAAACCTGAACCTATAGGGGAGGGTCTGGATGGGCGTCTGTCCGCGGTGGCAGCTCTGGCGCGGGACGTGGACCCCACTTCACCATAGTTTTTGTCCGCCTCCTCAACCGCCCAAATGGCCTCTTATGAGCGGCGGCCCTCGCCGCCGACCTCAGACTGGGGACCCTTGCCACGGGTCCCGAATGGAGATTCCGGCAGCTCCTGGCTGACTGGCGGCTCTGGCCGCTCCTGGCTGGCTGGCGGCTCTGGCGGCTCAGGACAGACTGGCGGCTCTGGCGGCTCAGGACAGACGGGAGACTCTGGCGGCTCAGGACAGACGGGAGACTCTGGCGGCTCAGGACAGACGGGAGACTCTGGCGGCTCAGGACAGACGGGAGACTCTGGCGGCTCAGGACAGACGGGAGACTCTGGCGGCTCAGGACAGACGGGAGACTCTGGAGGCTAGGACAGACGGGAGACTCTGGCGGCTCAGGACAGACGGGAGACTCTGGCGGCTCAGGACAGACGGGAGACTCTGGCGGCTCAGGACAGACGGGAGACTCTGGCGGCTCAGGACAGACGGGAGACTCTGGCGGCCCAGGACAGACGGGAGACTCTGGCGGCCCAGGACAGACGGGAGACTCTGGGCGGCCCAGGACAGACGGGAGACTCTGGCGGCCCAGGACAGACGGGAGACTCTGGCGGCCCAGGACAGACGGGAGACTCTGGCGGCCCAGGACAGACGGGAGACTCTGGCGGCCCAGGACAGACGGGAGACTCTGGCGGCCCAGGACAGACGGGAGACTCTGGCGGCCCAGGACAGACGGGAGACTCTGGCGGCCCAGGACAGACGGGAGACTCTGGCGGCCCAGGACAGACGGGAGACCTCTGGCGGCCCAGGACAGACGGGAGACTCTGGCGGCCCAGGACAGACGGGAGACTCTGGCGGCCCAGGACAGACGGGAGACTCTGGCGGCCCAGGACAGACGGGAGACTCTGGCGGCCCAGGACAGACGGGAGACTCTGGCGGCCCAGGACAGACGGGAGACTCTGGCGGCCCAGGACAGACGGGAGACTCTGGCGGCCCAGGACAGACGGGAGACTCTGGCGGCCCAGGACAGACGGGAGACTCTGGCGGCCCAGGACAGACGGGAGACTCTGGCGGCCCAGGACAGACGGGAGACTCTGGCGGCCCAGGACAGACGGGAGACTCTGGCGGCCCAGGACAGACGGGAGACTCTGGCGGCCCAGGACAGACGGGAGACTCTGGCGGCCCAGGACAGACGGGAGACTCTGGCGGCCCAGGACAGACGGGAGACTCTGGCGGCCCAGGACAGACGGGAGACTCTGGCGGCTCAGGACAGACGGGAGACTCTGACAGCGCTGGGCAGGAGGAAGACTCTGACAGCACTGGACAGGCGGGAGCACCTGTAGGAAGAAGACGGAGAGACAGCCTGGTGCGGGGGGCTGCCACCGGAGGGCTGGTGCATGCAGGTGGCACCGGATAGACCGGACCTTGCAGGCGCACTGGAGCTCTTGAGCACCGAGCCTGCACAACCTTACCTGGTTGAATGCTCCCCGTAGCCAGGCCAGTGCGCCGAGGTGGAATAGCCCGCACTGGGCTGTGCTGGCAAACCGGGGACACCATGCATAAGGCTGGTGACATGTACGCCGGCCCGAGGAGACGCACTGGAGACCAGATGCCTAGAGCCGGCTTCATGGCACCTGGCTCGATGCCCACTCTAGCCCGGCCGATAAGAGGAGCTGGAATGTACCGCACCGGGCTATGCACACGCACTGGGGTCACCGTGCACTCCAACGCATAACACGGTGCCTGCCCTGTCTCTCTCGCTCTACGGTAAGCACGGGAAGTTGGCACAGGTCTCCTACCTGACTTCGCCACACTCCCCATGTGCGTCCCCCCAATACATTTTTGGGGCTGCCTCTCGGGCTTCCTTCCGCGCCGCCGTGCTGACTCCATTCGCCGGTATCCCTCCTCACACTGCTCCGGAGAATCCCAGGCGGGCTCCGGCACTCTCCCTGGATCGACCGACCACCTGTCTATCTCCTCCCAAGTAGTGACATAGTCCAGAATCTCCTCCCATGTCCAGGAGTCCTGCGATCGCTGCTGCTGTCCGTTACCACACTGCTTGGTCCTTTTGTGATGGGTGTTTCTGTAACGGATTTCCTCCTCTTCGTCTTTAGGAGGAATAAGGATCGGACCAAAGCGCAGCGTGGTAAGAGTTCATGATGATTTTAATTCAGGAAAGCACTGAACACTGAATCAAAACAATAAATGATGACACTCACACGGAAACAAACACCCACAAACCAAAAGTGAAACCCAGGCTACCTAAGTATGATTCTCAAAAAGAGACAACTAACGACACCTGCCTCTGATTGAGAACCATACTAGGCCGAACACAAAAACCAACATAGAAAAACCAACATAGACTGCCCACCCCAACTCACGCCCTGACCATACTAAAACAAAGAATAAAATAACAGAACTATGGTCAGAACGTGACACTTCATCTGTTTTGTCATTACATGTTTCCTCTCCTCTGTTTCGGATTTATCTCCTACTCACATACTGGATACATCACCTACACATCTCCTCTGTTTCGGATTTATCTCCCACTCACATACTGGATACATCACCTACACATCTCCTATGTTTCGGATTTATCTCCCACTCACATACTGGATACATCATCTACACATCTCCTGTTTCGGATTTATCTCCCACTCACATACTGGATACATCATCTACACATCTCCTCTGTTTCGGATTTATCTCCCACTCACATACATCATCTACACATCTCCTCTGTTTCGGATTTATCTCCCACTCACATACTGGATACATCATCTACACATCTCCTCTGTTTCGGATTTATCTCCCACTCACATACTGGATACATCATCTACACATATCCTCTGTTTCGGATTTATCTCCCACTCACATACTGGATACATCATCTACACATATCCTCTGTTTCGGATTTATCTCCCACTCACATACTGGATACCACATCTACACATATCCTCTGTTTCGGATTTATCTCCCACTCACATACTGGATACCACATCTACACATATCCTCTGTTTCGGATTTATCTCCCACTCACATACTGGATACATCATCTACACATATCCTCTGTTTCGGATTTATCTCCCACTCACATACTGGATACATCATCTACACATATCCTCTTACTTTCATTGTTCTCTGTGCTATCAATACTCCGAGTAGTGAGAGGAGAGGAAAAGAGGAGAGGGGAGTCAGAAAGGGCAAAGGGGGTGAGAGAGGAGAGGAAGTCAGACATCAGAAAGGACCATAAATTGCAGCGAGGGAAATCGGACCGTTTGGACACACACACACACACACACACATACTTCCTCATCCAGACATACAGGTCATGACACCGGCACCATTTAACACACAGCTTTCATATATCTATACATAGACAGGAGAGAGAGTGTGTGGAATGTCCTCTAGGTGTGTGTGTGTGTGTTCATGTAGTGGCCTTGTTACCTGTCAGACACAGGAGCGACAGACAGAAACACAAAAACACACACACACAATCGCACACACACACCTCCACACAATTTACGACCTCCATCTCTTTTTACCTGCTTTACAGCTTGACCACAGCCAACACTGTCTGCTACACAGCAGCATGACACTCATAAATCACACATGCACGCAGGCACACACAAACGTCTCTGTCTCTTTCTTTCTCTCTCCCACTCCGTCTCTCCCTTCCCTTCACTTCCCTTCCCTTCCCTAGTTCCCATATGAGCCAAAGGGGAAACCTACAGAGTGATGAAAACCGGGAATCAATAACATTCCTGGGAGGGAACTAAATGAATTTCCAAAATAGAGTTATGGAGTGTCGTACCTCATAGGTATGTGTGTGTGTGTGTGTGTGTGTGTGTGTGTGTGTGTGTGTGTGTGTGTGTGTGTGTGTGTGTGTGTGTGTGTGTGTGTGTGTGTGTGTGTGTGTGTGCACGCGAGCATGTGCCTGTATATTACACTCAAGTATATCTTTCCCCCAGCTAGCTCACCTCGCCATTAAATTAAACATTTACAGTGTCTGACGCAGCCTGACAGCTATGGAGAGTGTGTATACAATGCAATGTAATGTTTATACAGGACGTAATGTATGTGGCACATAGTGCATATAGACCATCACTTAGTGCATTCTATAATATACATTATGAGTATGAGCACTTAACAGTTTGACAGTGAGATTGCCAGAAGTTTGCCCGTCAGTGTGTGAGGGAGGAGAGTCTAGAGAACACACAGGGAGGGAACAGTCTGCAACACAGCTGTTACAGACAGTGTCTGCCTCAAAGATACCAGAGATGACTTAACGTACAACACAGTTAAATAGACTACTACATATACATACTATTATATATTGTAGTACCTCTTTCTGTCGCTCTCTCGTTCCCTCTGTCTCTCTCACACTCTCTATGTCTCTCTCTCTATCTTTTTCTGTCTCTCTTTCTGTCTCTCTACTACATGCGCATATGTTGTAGTGCCTTGTTCTGACTCTCCTGCCCAAAAAAGGAGACTTGTGTGAACTTAAGAGCTGGCGCCCTTTGGCAATGCTCTGTGCGGACTACAAGATATTTGCCAAGGTCCTCGCTAGCAGACTGAAGTCCCATCTGGACTCTGAGTGGACCATGAGTATCTGTTTAATGTGATGTTTGGGTTTGGGGAAAGGTTTTTGACCAGTGTGAAGATGTTGTATGCTGGAGCAACATGTATAGTCAAGGTGGGAGGGGGGCTCAGTAGGCCAGTCTGGGTGAGGCGGGGCAGTAGATAAGGATGCCCTCTATCAGGGCAGTTATATACACTAGCTATTGAGTCTTTCTGGGGCGTCCGACACAGGAGACTGCAGAGAGTCATGGATGTGTTGACAGGCATAGCAGTGTCAGTGTATGCAGATGACGTTTCTGTGATGGGCAGGGATGGGCAGGATATGCAGGCACTAGAGACTAGTCTGAAGGTGTACAAAGGAGCTTTGTCAGCTAAGATGAACTGGGGCAAGAGCAAAGCTCTGTTATGTGGGGCATGGAGGGATAGGGCCCCTCCTCTGCCTCCAGGGGGTTTGCAGTGGGGTTGTGAAGGGCTTAACATTTCGGGGGTGTACCTGGGCTCGGAGAGGTGGGTCAGGAAGAACTGGGAGGGGGTGTCAAGACTGGCCAAAATTACAAAAAGTGTGGAGATGTTTCAGGAGATATGGTGCATCGGTCGGGCCGTCTGTACAGCTGGGGAAGATGGTTATTGTGATTTGTGGTGTTGTATCGTGTGGTAGAGGGCAAGGAGAGTATGCAGTATAGGGGATATTTGTTTTTTTAATGAGAATGTATCATTAAAGAAAGACAAAAAGTCAAAGTCTCCCTCTCTGTCTCTTTCTTTCTATCCCACTCTCTCCATCAATGGCCCTGCCATCCAGGACCTCTATACCAGGTGGTGTCAGAGGACGGCCCTAAGTCATAGACTGTTCTCTCTGCTACCGCACGGCAAGCGGTACCGATGCACCAAGTCTGGAACCAACAGGAATTTCAAATTGGAACGCATAGGAATCTAAAGCGAAAATACACTGCCAGCTGATAGAAAAGTTAACTAAAATTGACTGCTGAACTTGCATTTTCATTTCATTTTCATTTATTTCAACCACCAAAAGTGTAGCCAGAGATGTCCCACTCTCCCAACCGTAGCCCATCCCCTGTGTGAGTGGTGCAGGAAGCTCAGTGAGTGAATGGCAGCTGTCTGAGGAGCGAAGTAACATTATGTAGCTAAAAATGCCCAGATTTACAGTCGAGGAGCTGAGGAATAAACACTTGGTGTCCAGAATAATAGCCAGGGACAGTGCCAGAGAGTTTCCAGCTGAACTGTACGAGGATGGAGGAGTCTTTTCTGCAAAGACTGTCAGAATTCAATCTGCTACATACAGTGTCAAACTGCAGTGGAGCACCTGAGGTCACTCCAACACAACAACAGGAGGGCTAGTTGATCAGCTAAGCATTCTGATGCTTTAGCTAGCTACAGATATATTAACTAGCTAGTAGTTTTGCTCAAGCTAGCTAATATCTGTTCTTGTTCATTAAATGTTTGTCTGTATCTAGATAGGGGGTGGGAAGTTTACTAGCTAACATTAGCCTGGCAAGCTTCCCAACTTGTAACCCCAGCTCCATCCTGCCATTTAGGCTAGCTAGTAGCTAGTAGCTATCACGTTACCAAAAGTGGCGTGGTGGAGCTATCAAAACAAGTGACGTGTTGGGAATGAATTATAAAAACAGCAGATGTTATTTTTTGCTAACTACTCTCATTGTTTTAAAATATCTGTGTGTGTATGAGACATACTTTCAGGTTTTTGAGCTGTGTGTGTGTGTGTGTGTGTGTGTGTGTGTGTGTGTGTGTGTGTGTGTGTGTGTGTGTGTGTGTGTGTGTGTGTGTGTGTGTGCGTGTGTGTGTGTGTGTGTGCGTGTGTGTGCGTGTGTGCGTGTGTGCGTGCGTGTGTATGTGTGTGTATTGGTTAAGGAGAGAGATTGCTTAGCTTCAAAGCTTGAGATCCACTGTAGGGCTGTTATTGAACTCAACCTTAGAATCCTTAATTTGCTTGTTTTAACATTGTTCTTTATGTTCTACAAGAACACAGACCCTGGCCTCCTGTCTGGCAAAGACTCCCTCCACAGCTGACAGAATGAAGTTCATCTTTATGAATGATGGAGGCCACTGAGTTCTTGGGGACCTTCTATACTGCAGACATTTTTTGGTACATGTCCCCAGATCTGTGTCTCGACACAATCCTGTCTCGGAGCTCTTAGCGCAATTCTTTCGACACCATGGCTTGGTTTTTGCTCTGACATGCACTGTCAACTGTGGGACCTTATATAGACAGGTGTGTGCCTTTCCAAATCATGTCCAATCAATTGAATTTACCACAAGTGGACTCCAATGGACACTCCAATGGACGATCAATGGACACAGGATGCATCTGAGCTCAATTTCGCGTCTCATAGCAAAGGGTCTGAATACTTAGGGAAATAAGGTGTTTCTGTTTTTTATTTCTAAGAAATGTGCAAACATTTCAACAAATCTGTTTTTGCTTTGTCACTGTGGTATTGTATGTAGATTGATGAGGAAAAACATTTATATAAGCCAATTTAGAATAAGGCTGTAACAGCAAAATGTGGGGAAAGTCAAGGGTATCTGAATACTTAAAACCATGTTCCGAATGTTATGAAATAATGTTAGTACTCTAAGGCCAAAAGAAGCTTTCTGCAGAATTTTGTACGTTTGCCCACTGACAAAGAAATGATCAGTCTATAATTTTAATGGTAGGTTTATTTGAACAGTGAGAGACAGAATAACAACAAAAATCCAGAAAAACGCATGTCAAAAATGTTATAAATTGACTTACATTTTAATGAGGGAAAAAATTATTTGACCCCTCTGCAAAACATGACTTAGTACTTGATGACAAAGCCCTTGTTGGCAATCACAGAGGTCAGACATTTCATGTAGTTGGCCACCAGGTTTGCACACATCTCAGGAGGAATTTTGTCCCACTCCTCTTTGCAGATCTTCTCCAAGTCATTCAGGTTTCGAGGCTGACGTTTGGCAACTCGAACCTTCAGCTCCCTCCACAGATTTTCTATGGGATTAAGGTCTGGAGACTGGCTAGGCCACTCCAGGACCTTAATGTGCTTCTTCTTGAGCCACTCCTTTGTTGCCATTGTCATGCTGGAATACCCATCCACGACCCATTTCAATGTTCTGGCTGAGGGAAGGAGGTTCTCACCCAAGATTTGACAGTACATGGCCCCGTCCATCGTCCCTTTGATGTGGTGAAGTTGTCCTGTCCCCTTAGCAGAAAAACACCCCCAAAGCATAATGTTTCCACCTCCATGTTTGACGGTGGGGATGGTGTTCTTGGGGTCATAGGCAGCATTCCTCCTCCTCCAAACACGGCGAGTTGAGTTGATGCCAAAGAGCTCCATTTTGGTCTCATCTGACCACAACACTTTCACCCAGTTGTCCTCTGAATCATTCAGATGTTCCTTGGCAAACTTCAGACGGGCATGTATATGTGCTTTCTTGAGCAGGGGGACCTTGCGGGCTATGCAGGATTTCAGTCCTTCACGGCGTAATGTGTTACCAATTATTTCTTGGTGATTATGGTCCCAGCTGCCTTGAGATCATTGACAAGATCCTCCCGTGTAGTTCTGGGCTGATTCCTCACCGTTCTCATGATCATTGCAACTCCACGAATACTTTTTCCCCTCGCTGTATATAATTTTTTCTCTCTGTTATCATTTAAGCTGGATTATCTAAATTGTCTAAATTGTGGCCAGAAATCCGGACTAGAAATAAAAATAATATAAACTCCAGTAATATGGCTAGCTATTGAACTGTTTGGAGCGGTTCCCCGGATTTCTCTTTAGGATCAATGGAATGGTCAAAAACCCTGCACAACCCTGCACAACTGTGGCATCGGGCCATGCAAAACTAATTCATCTTGCGAAGATGGGGGAGCGTGGTTCTCAGATGCAATCGTATCACGCAATTGTGTTATTTATAAAATGATCCTATACCATTTTAATGCAGACTAGCTCAACATAAGGGAAACTTTTTATTTGATCCATGGCAAAGCGACCAAGTATACGGTCGTCACTAGTTAACACTGCCACAAAGTCATAAACACCGTCTATATCAAAATGTTGTCTAATTCTTATTATCTATCCTAGTCACTTTATCCATACCTATATGCACCTATATCTGTTATTAAGAAATATAGATTATAATTATATATTTTTAAACCTTTTTCTCCCCAATTTCGTGACATCCAATTGCAATCTTGACAGTACATGGCCGCTGCAACTCCCCAACAGGCTCGGGAGAGGCGAAGGTCGAGTCATGCGTCCTGCGAAGCCTTGCTCCTTCACACCTGCCCGCTTAACCCGGAAGCCAGCTGCACCAATTTGTTGGAGGAAACATCATTCAACTGACAACCGAAGTTAGCCTGCAGGCGCCCGGCCTGCCACAATGAGTCCCTAGAGCGCGATAAGCCAGGTGAAGCCCCACGGTCCAAACCCTTCCCTAATGACACTGGGCCAATTATGCGCTGTCCTATGGGACTCCCGGTCACGGCCGGTTGTTACACATGATCGAACCTCAGGCTGTAGTGACGCTGCAACACTGCGATGCGGTGCCTTAGACCAATGCGCCACTCTCAGCTTAAACCTAACCTTAACCACACTGCTAACCCTAGCCTAACCCTAACCTTAAATTAAGACCAAAAAGCAAATATTTGTTTTCATGAATTTGTACGATATAGACAATTTGGAAACCCAACTGTAAGCTACAGAGAAATGCTATTTGGCTCTCAGACAACTCGGAAATAGGAAGAACTTTGCAGCAAAAGGGAATATATCATTGCAGATAAAGACCTGCATCAGTATACTGAGAGCTTTGCCGTTTCTAAAAGGACATTTGGGGTGTTTGAGATTTTGTTCATGTTTTTTTCAGGGGCCCCAAACTACACAACGAGGATGAGGAAGTGATTTGCTGTTTGGGGTAGGTTTCTCTAGAACATGTGAAATCACAAAAAAAGCTGCCTGGACCCTTCCGTAACATGCCATTAACATGAAAAATATATATTTGGTTGTAAAAAAGAAAGTGTCTCCTTTCTCCTGTCTGGATGAATGGCGTGATTCTGCAGCAGAGTGGGACGTTTGGGCTGAGGTTAGGATTAGAGAGGGGATGTAACACAAAGTATCTCCTAGTGAAATACAACCCTGAATCTGCCCTCACATTTCAACTACTTGATTTGGAGCTACATTTGTGGATTTGGAGGGTCATCTGATGTCTGCTCTGAAAATAACTTAGTAAACTGCATCAACACAGACAGAATAGTACATTGCTGTGGTAGTACTAGTATCTGGAGTAGGTGTATACATACAGTTGAAGTCGGAAGTTTACATACACTTTGTTTGGAGTCATTAAAACTTGTTTTTCAACCACTCCACAAATGTCTTGTTAACAAATGTTTACAGACAGATTATTTCACTTATAATTCACTGTATCACAATTCCAGTGGGTCAGAAGTTTACATACACTAAGTTGACTGTGCCTTTAAACAGCTTAGAAAATTCCAGAAAATGACGTCATGGCTTTAGAAGCTTCTGATAGGCTAATTGTCATCATTTGAGTCAATTGGAGGTTTACCTGTGGATGTATTTCAAGGCCAACCTTCAAACTCAGGGCATCTTTGCTTGACATCATGGTAAAATCAAAATAAATCAGCCAAGACCTCTGAAAAAAATGGTATACCTCCACAAGTCTGGTTCATCCTTGGGAGCAAATTCCAAATGCCTGAAGTACAATGTTCATCTGTACAAACAATAGTATGCAAGTATAAACACCATGGGACCACGCAGCCGTCATACCACTCAGGAAGGAGACGCGTTCTGTCTCCTAGAGATGACAGTACTTTGGTGCAAAAAGTGCAAATCAATCGCAGAACAAGAGCAAAGGACCTGTGAAGATGCTGGAGGAAGCCAAAGAACACCATCCTAACCGTGAAGCACGGGGGTGGCAGCATCATGTTGTGGGGGTGCTTTGCTGCAGGAGGGACTGGTGCACTTCACAAAATATACGGCATCATGAGGCAGGAAATTGATGTGGATATATTGAAGTAACATCTCAAGACATCAGTCAGGAAGTTCAAGCTTGGTTGCAAATGGTTGTTTCAAATGGACAATGACCCCAAGCATACTTCCAAAGTTGTGGCAAAATTGGCTTAAGGACAACAAAGTCAAGGTATTGGAGTGGCCATCACAAAGCCCTGACCTCAATCATATAGAAAATTTGTGGGCAGAACTGAAAAAGCGTGTGCGAGCAAGGAGGCCTACAAACCTGACTCAGTTACACCAGCTCTGTCAGGAGGAATGGGCCAAAATTCACCCAACTTATTGTGAGAAGCTTGTGGAAGGCTACCCGAAATGTTTGACCCAAGTTAAACAATTTAAAGGCAATGCTACCAAATATTAATTGAGTGTATGTAAACTTCTGACCCACTGGGAATGTGATGAAAGAAATAAAAGCTGAAATAAATCCTTATCTCTACTATTATTCAGTGATCCTAACTGACCTAAAACAGGATTAAGGATTAAATGTCAGGAATTGTGAAAAACTGAGTTAAATGTATTTGGCTAAGGTGAATGTAAATGTCCGACTTCAACTGTAAGTATTGACCATTTAGCCAACTGTAAGTTGAAGACCATTTAGCTTACTACTAATATCCCGCCCACCGCTATTTTACTTCCTTCGACTAACTTTGAAAGGAAAATATCAATGTCGCACAAATGTGAATAATTCAGTAAAACGCAATTGTTGTCCATTGAATTGAGGTGCATCGTTGCAGAGATCTGCAAGTATCGTGGAGAGCATTTTGATGAGGATGTTGTCGACCAAGATATCTTCATAACTGTCAGACACTGAGTTATTTATGTTCTGACGTTAGTTATTCATGTATCACCTTGAGTTATTGACGACTATACTAGGGTGTGTGTGTGTGGTGCGTGCGTAGTGTGTGTTTTATTGATTGTACTGTCATTCTCAATGTCTCTATTATTGATTATGTAACTTATGCATGTCTACTGAATATAGAGCTGGTTACAAGGCCTCACAAACACAGACACACACACAAACTTCGTGTTCCTCAAAGGGCTGAGGCACTCTGCAGACATGTGTCAGTGTTCATCTGTGTGTCTGTCCAGCTGTCTGTCTGTGCGTTTATACTGTATAAAGGTGTACCGCTTTTTTCTTACCTGGCGAAGAAGGACGCGGCAGCAGAGGTGGTGGTTGGTGCTGCCGTGGTAACCTGCATAGTGGGAGGGGCCTGCGAGGACGAGGGGCGATCAGCATTGTAGCGGTTCAGAACTGCCTCCGTCACACCCTCTCGACACCCATCAGATATCATCTGGGAGATCTATACACGCACACACGCACACACACACACAGTTAGCCGTTATACAACAATAATAACACAAAAGAGAGAGGGAGGGACATGGACATGGGAGAGAGGTGGTCACACGTGCAACAGACGGATGTGTGAACAGAAGTCAGGAGGAAGTACACTTCTCAGTTGGGTTTTAGGAGAGAAAATAACATGTTTTCCTCCCACTGGTGGCACAGTGCCAGTCAGACCAGAGGGAGACCTGCCTGCCACCCTTCACCATCTGTCAATTCCATACCACAGAGCAGTAAGCACTGGCACACAACTCTGCCTCTCTCTCTCACACACTCTCTATGTCTGTCTCTCTCTCACACACTCTCTATGTCTCTCTCACTCTCTCTCTCTCTCTCTCTCTCTCTCTCTCTCTCTTCTCTCTCTCTCTTCTCTCTCTCTCTCTCTCTCTCTCTCTCTCTCTCTCTCTCTCTCTCTCTCTCTCTCTCTCTCTCTCTCTCTCTCTCTCTCTCTCTCTCTCTCTCTCTCTCTCTCTCTCTCTCTCTCTCTCTCTCTCTCTCTCTCTCTCTCTCTCTCTCTCTCTCTCTCTCTCTCTCTCTCTCTCTCTCTCTCTCTCTCTCTCTCTCTCTCTCTCTCTCTCTCTCTCTCTCTCTCTCTCTCTCTCTCTCTCTCTCTCTCTCTCTCTCTCTCTCTCTCTCTCTCTCTCTCTCTCTCTCTCTCTCTCTCTCTCTCTCTCTCTCTCTCTCTCTCTCTCTCTCTCTCTCCCTCTCTCCCTCTCTCCCTCTCTCTCCTTCTCCCTCTGAGCCAGATGTGATAGAGATCTGATTATTCCTCTTGATTGTGTTAATCAATTTGACCTTAACAATGTCCTTCACGCACACACATGGATACGCACACACACCTTAACTGTGCCCTTCCATGTCCTTCTGCCGACCCAGATGGCCCAGTGAACGGCAAGATTAAAAGTCCTGGATGTATTCTGATCTCTCTCAGACAGGAGCTTATTAACTGATCACCAGATAAGACTGGGAAACACAATACTCTGTTCTCTCTCTCTCTCCCTTCTTCCCTCCCTCCCTCTCTTCCTTCGTCTCTTCGCTCTTTTCCATCCTGCTTATTTCTCTTGTAGGGTAGAGTGTGTTCCCCTTTTATATAGAAGACATGGTGTCACCTGAAAAAGACTGTAACTAAGATGGCAGCAACACATTTCTATGTTGACAGACTGAATATCAGCTGCACTGTGGACCCCTGTCTACTTGGCTTGTCACGCCCTGACCGTAGAGATCTTTTTATTCTCCATGTTTGGTTGGTCAGGGTGTGACTCGGTGGGAAACAGACAGCTGTCTGTCGTTGTCTCTGATTGGAAATCATACTTAGGCAGCCATTTTGTCCTTTTGTATTTTGTGGGTAGGTGTCTTTGTTAGTGGCCTGTATAGCTCTAGCAAGCTTCACGTTCGTTTTTGTTGTTTATTGTTTTGTTGGCGACATTAAAAAATAAAGGAAAATGTACGTACAAGGGGACCAGCGTTACAGAGGGTCAAGGCTGGCAAGGAAGACCGGGAGGCAACTCCCCCCCCCCCCCCCCAAAAAAAAAAAAATTGGCAGGGGCACATGGGGAGGTTGGCGGAGCGAACTCCCCGTGCTCACGGCAAGGAGCGTGGTACTGGTCAGGCTGGTCAGGCACCGTGTTATGCGGTAAAGCACACGGTGTCTCCAGTGCGCGTGCACAGCCCGGTGCGCTACATTCCAGCTCCCCGCATTGGACGGGCTAGAGTAAGCATCCAGCCAGGACAGATGGTGCCGGCTCAGCGTGCCTGGCCTCCAGTGCGTCTCTTCGGCCCAGGATATCCTGCGCCGGCTATGCGCACTGTGTCTCCTGTGCGTCTGCGGGGTCTGGATCCCGCACCGGAGCCGCCACCGTGGTAGATGCACACCCACACCCTCCCTTATAGTGTCAGGTTTGCGGACGGAGTCCGCAACTTTATTCTCCATGTTTGGTTGGTCAGGGTGTGACTCGGTGGGAAACTCTATGTTCTGTGTTTCTATGTTTTGGTCGGGTATGGTTCTCAATCAGGGACAGCTGTCTATCGTAAAAAATAAAGGAAAATGTACGCTCACAACGCTGCACCTTGGTCCGGTCATTTCCAAGACGACGTTCGTGACATGGCTAGCTGTGGCTATCCCTAGCTAGCTGCAACACCTCAAGCTACACACCAAGGACAGACCTCAATTACCTCACACACACACACACACACACACAGCAGGCAACTCAACGGCCACCCTGGGTGTCCTTGGCTCCCCCTCCATGCATTTTTATGTAATGTTTATGCTTGTCGCAGTGTGTGTGTGTGTGTGTGTGTGTGTGTGTGTGTGTGTGTGTGTGTGTGCGTTCATAGATTTGGCATGTACAGCCTTGAAATACAGATATGGATTATTAATTATGCTTCTTTATAACCTGCCAGCACTACCGTACAATGGTACGTAAATCACAAGAATAGTGCGTGTGTGTGTGTGTTTATAGTGAGAGGTAAATCAGTCTATTTCTCCCCTTATAAAACAGAGGCAGTGTGTATTTACTGCTTGATGCTCCAGGAGGACTAGTCTCAAATCAACCCCTCGCCCCTATCCCTGCCCCTGGACACCTGTTGTAAATCTGATTGATGGAACGAAGAAATGAAGGGCTTCATTCCAAGCTATACATACATTTTCAGAAATGTTGGTCAAATATGAGAACAGTAATATTTTACACACACATGAAGGTACCCATAAGCAATCATTAACAACATAAAGTCTTCAAATATTACCTTCACTTTAACTTTTGATTGTCTTTAAGATTGTCTGTGTTTACAAATGTGTGTGTGTGTGTGTGTGTGTGTGTGTGTGTGTGTGTGTGTGTGTGAGTGTGAGTGTGAGTGTGAGTGTGAGTGTGAGTGTGAGAGAGAGAGAGAGAGAGAGAGAGGAGAGAGAGAGAGAGAGAGAGAAGAAAGTGAATGACAGGGAGGAGAAAAGTGTAAGGGTGATGACAAAACAGAGAGAGAAGGGGATGAGAGAGGAGAAACAGAGCAGGGCCAAAGTAAACAATAATGAAAAACAGATTGAGACACAGGACACAGAGGAGTCATTGAGATGGAAGGGAGATGCGGACAACAGATGGGTGGGGCTTGAGAGAAAAACAGAAAGGGGAGAGAGAGAGAGAAAACGAGCGAGAGAGGGGAGTTCATAAGAGATTTTAGCATGGTTTGATCGTAAACATTGTGTTGTGTTATGTTGTGTCATGTTTACAGGGTGTGTCCTTCTAACTAACTTAAGCCTAACACGCCCTGCCCTCTTCTCACCACTCTGACACAGTCAGCACCACCTAACAGGCTCTGGGAGCTAACACAAGTCTTCAGCTCTCAGACAGGCTTATACTCATCACACTCTGTTTCATGTGCCCCATACATAGTCACCCAGATCTGGAGAATAAAACTGCATTGAAAAGGATGTCCATTGTGTTGTGACTGTGTGTTTGTGGCATCCTGTGTACATCCTAACCACTGTCATGGAATGCAATACATCTGAGAGGTTCAAATGAAACCATATGACTGTAATAGTCCTCCTCAGCCTGTTTCCATATGCTGCTTCCTGAAAGAAGGTATTCATCCTACACAACACTACCAACCATGCTAGATGTATTCTACACTATAGGCTGCAGTTTGGAAAAGAAACTCCAGCACATTCTCCGCAATGTGTGATCAAACCTAAGCCCTGACAAAGGTCTATTGATAGAAATATTGGTTGGCCACCCATGTTCGATATCAACAGTGAGAAGCATAGAACATATTCATAAGATGAAAGGATATAGTGATTCATATAGTGTTTCTGACTGTAGGTCTTAAGGTGCTTTACAAGGTATGGGGGGGAAGACATCTGATTCACCACTAATATGTTGTCCCACTTGGATGGATGAAGCTCGGCAGCCATTTTGTGCCAGAAGGCTCACTTCATATCGCTGTATCAGCACTCTTTAAATGTCATCCCCTGATATAGGGAACAATTTCTTTACAGATCTCTCTCTCCTTCTCTTTTCTTCCTCTCCCTAGCTCCCTCTCCGTCTCTTTCCTTCCTCTCCCTAGCTCCCTCTCCGTCTAGACACACAAACACGAAAGCAAGCACATGCGTGCGTTCGTGTGCGTGTGGCTACTCCATCGGGTGCCAGCACTTGCCCGCTAGCAGGACCCTTCCTGATTAGACAGCAGCAGTTAGACACTGCTAAACGCATGTTCTTCGTATCATGGGGCTATGCTACAGTCTAAGCTATACGCTACTACGGTATAATGTGAAGACAATGGGTGAATGATGTCTCTTTGACTGGGCGTTGTGCCCTCTCAGCACTCTCAAGGAAAATGAGAAAATAACAGCAAGAAAATTGACTCCTATATCTTCTCCTGCCTCTATTCCATGCCTGCACGGACACCCACGCACGGACACCCACACACACCCACACCCACACCCACACACACACACACACACACACAGTGTATTTCCAGTAGCACCCTGGGCAGTATGCCAGGCAGGCTTCAGAGAGGTGACCTTGAGACAGGGCTGAGGGGGGATGGAGGAGAGAAAAGGAGGGATGGATGGAGAGTTGCTGAAATGAGTGAGGGAAGGGCGGGAGGGAATGAAGGATGCAATAGGGGTGTAAGGAATGAATGCGACAGGGGGAGGAAAAAGGGCTGTGTGTACACAGTGTTGGAAAAAGGGCTGTGTGTACACAGTGTTGGAAAAAGGGCTGTGTGTACACAGTTTTGGAAAAATTGCTGTGTGTACACAGTGTTGGAAAAAGTACTCAAACATCGTACTTGAGTCAAAATAAAAACTAAACCTTAATAGAAAATGACTCAAGTAAAAGTGAAAAGTCACCCAGTAAAATACTACTTTATTAAAAGTCTAAAAGTATTTGGTTTAAATATACTTAAGTATCAAAAGTAAATGTAATTGCTACTGCATACTTACTCAAATAAAAAAGTACAAATCATTTCAAAATCTAATTAAGCAAACCAGATGTCACAATTGTGTATTATTTGTATGATTATTTACAGATAGCCAGGGGCACACTCCAACATCATTTACAAACAAAGCATTAACGACGACAGGTGAAACAGATCAGGGTGTGACAACCAGATCAGAGGCAGATGACCAGGGTTGTGAATTTGACCATTTTCCTGTCCTGATAAGCATTCCAAATGTAATGTAAGTACTTTTAGGTGTCAGGGAAAATGTATGGAGTAAAAAGTACATTATTTTCTTTTGGAATGTATGAATGAAGTAAAATTGTCAAAAATATAAATTGTAAAGTAAAGTACAGATAGCCCACAAAAAGTACCTTACACCACTGGGTGTACAACAGGAGAGAGGGGGGGGAGAAACGAGACAAGAGAAAGGGGGAACAAGGGGAGATGAGAGAGAGAGAGAGAGAGAGAGGGGGAACAGGGGAGATGAGAGCGAGAGAGGGGGGGAACAGGGAGAGATGAGAGCGAGAGAGAGGGGGAACAAGGGGAGATGAGAGCGAGAGAGAGAGAGGGGGGGAACAGGGGAGATGAGAGCGAGAGAGAGGGGGAACAAGGGGAGATGAGAGCAAAAGAGATATATAGGGAGATGAGGGATGGAGAGAAATGTAAGTGTGGGACTGAGATGGGGGGGTTGAGAGGAAGGAGATGAGGGGGAACAGGGGTGCGACAGGAGAGTTCCCTAGAGTCCTCATTACCAGGATATGAATTATATTACACAGAATCAGAACATAAAGCACTAACAATACAATACATATCTCTCTCCCTCTCCCTCACATGCCCTCTCTCCTTCCTCCTGCTTCTACAGTTGAAGTCGGAAGTTTACATACACTTAGGTTGGAGTCATTAAAACACATTTTTCAACCACTCCACACATTTCTTAGTTTTGGCAAGTTGGTTAGTACATCTACTTTGTACATGACACAAGTCATTTTTCCAACAATTGTTTACAGACAGATCATTTCACTTATAATTCACTGTATCACAATTCCAGTGGGTCAGAAGTTTACAAACACTAAGTTGACTGTGCCTTTAAACAGCTTAGAAAATTCCAGAAAATGATGTCATGGCTTTAGAAGCTTTTGATAGGCCAATTGACATCATTTGAGGTGGAGGCGGAGGTGTGCCTGTGGATGGAGGTGTACCTATTGGAGGTGTACCTGTGGATGTATTTCAAGGCCTACCTTCAAACTCTGTGCCTCTTTGCTTGACATCATGGGGAAATCAAAAGAAATCAGCCAAGACCTCAGAAAGAAAATTGTAGACCTCCATAAGTCTGGTTCATCCTTGGGAGCAATTTCCAAACGCCTGAAGGTACCACGCTCATCTGTACAAACAATAGTATGCAAGTATAAACACCATGGGACCACACAGCCGTCATACCGCACAGAAAGTAGACGCGTTCTATCTCCTAGAGGTGAATGTACTTTGGTGTGAAAAGTGCAAATCAATCCCAGAACAACAGCAAAGGACCTTGTGAAGATTCTGGAGGAAACAGGTACAAAAGTATCTATATCCACAGTAAAAGGAGTCCTATATCGACATAACCTGAAAGGCCGCTCAGCAAGGTAGAAGCCACTGCTCCAAAACCGCCATAAAAAAGCCAGACTACGGTTTGCAACTGCACATGGGGACAAAGATCATACTTTTTGGAGAAATGTCCTCTGATCTGATTAATCAAAAATATAACTGTTTGGCCATAATGACCATCGTTATGTTTGGAGGATTAAAGGGGGAGGCTTGCAAGCCGAAGAGCACCGTCCCAAACGTGAAGCACGGGGGTGGCAGCATCATGTTGTGGGGGTGCTTTGCTGCAGGAGGGACTGGTGCACTTCACAAAATAGATGGCGTCATGAGGAAGGAAAATTATGTGGATATATTGAAGCAACATCTCAAGGCATCAGTCAGGAAGTTAAAGCTTGGTCGTAAATGGGTCTTCCAAATGGACAATGACCCAAAGCATACTTCCAAAGTTGTGGCAAAATGGCTTAAGGACAACAGAGTCAAGGTATTGGAGTGGCCATCACAAAGCCTTGACCTCAATCCCATAGAACATTTGTGGGTAGAGCTGAAAAAGCGTGTGCGAGCAAGCAAGGAGGCCTACAAACCTGACTCAGTTACACCAGCTCTGTCAGGAGGAGGCTACCCAACACGTTTGACCCAAGTTAAACCATTTAAAGGCAATGCTACTAAATACTAATTGGGTGCATGTAAACTTCTGACCCACAGGGAATGTGATGAAAGAAATCAAATCTGAAATAAATCATTCTCTCTACTATTATTCTGACATGTCACATTCTTAAAATAAAGTGGTGATCATAACTGACCTAAGATTGGGACTTTATACTAGGATTTGTACTTTTTTACAGGAATTTAAATATATTTGGCTAAGGTGTATGTAAACTTCCCACTTCCACTATATCTCTCTTCCTAATCCGCCCCACCGCCCCCTCTATTTCAATTACATTTTTGTTAAGAGCCTCAAGGCTGTCCTTTCCCAGAAGCCTTTGTTCCAAGAGGTGTCCTCGCCTTCCTTCCAGTTACCACTCTAACCACTCTGGGGACAGCCTCCACTCACACACACACGCGCACACACATAGAAACACGCATGCACCCACCCACGCACACACACACACACATGCACACACGCGCACATACACACGTGCACACACACACACACACAGACACACTTTGTCTGACCCCCATGGCTAAAACACATCATCAGGGCCAATTATAGAATCTAATCCAGTGTTCATGACTCAACACTCGGCACAGACTGCGACTGGATTTCAGAGGACAAGTGAGGACAGTGGACAGACATAACCTCAGTTCAACCTCACAGTTCCTCCTCTCTCTTTGGTCAACAAATAGAGGGAGACATTTTGAAGAACAAGGTCAATTCCTGTTGAAATGGGCCTCCAAAGCCTGACACAGAACATCAAAATTCCACATTTTCTTTTGTGCTAGCACTGTTTCCAGATACAAACGTTTTGGGTTCTATTCCGGCTTTATTTTATTTTATCTATTTTTTCCATTTCTAATCTGTCTCTTATCTGAGTACATTTTTGGAAACGATATCCTTGAATAGAGTACATTTAAAGGAAACTATATGAATTTCACCAAATTTCTACATTATGTCCTAAAGAGCACATGTTCAACTTCAACTTGACTTGTAAGGGCCAATAACGTGCCATTACAGTAATACGGTGGACCGTAGCAGGGTTGAGGCTTTCATCTAAAAATCTGCAATAAATGCTGTTGTGACAGAGGGAATGGTAACCTTTTCCCCAGGCTCGAAATGCTGGCGCGTAGAGCCTGGTAACACTGTGCTACAAAGTGGGAGAGGAAGTGAGACTGCTCCAACTTTATTAGATGGGACTTTGAAAAATGGCGAAAATTGCCATTCAAAATACTATGTGTTATTACACTGACCATATTCTTTTTGGAAAGCCCAATGGATTCTGAGTTTGGGCATTTAACGTTTATATGTGAAAACAATTTCTGAAAGTGTAACTTTCAGATATTTCCGAAACCCACTTCCTTGTTTAGTACACTTGCGCTGTTCGCACTCTGAAGTCCACAATGTAGGGAGGAGGTTCTAAGGGTTGTGCTAGACGGTGATGGACTGAGAGATCAGCCAATTAAAACCAGCGGTTGTTTCAACTGCTCTTGCCATAGTGAAGTCCCGTGCTGAATCTCTGTAAAACCAGACGGCTTGACATAGAGAGAGCCTGCTGGTGGATGGGATGAATGGAAGCTTGTTGTGTGCAACAGGGAGGGGCAATTGGAATGATTGAATGCCAGCTTCTCGGTTGTTTTTCAATTGTTAAAAACATTCTATCTATCTCTGGGTAACAGGGTTGAAAATATTATGCTCGAACGCACTCAATTTTTCACCACAAAAAAACAGAAAATGGACAAAATGAATAGAACCCTCTCACCTGCTTTTACACTATGATTTGACTGTTCATAGTTTATTTTGAAATAATAATTTTAAGAGGAATCGTTTCACCATATTAAAACAAGAGTTCAGTTCACGTAACAGGGTTGACCTTGAAATGAGGGACAGACGTAAATGATTCACTAATCACATAATCATAATCATCTTCAGATGTATAAAATGTTAACAATAAAAAATAAAAAAATGCACTCTATTCGTGGAACGCCCCCATCTTCTTGCATTTCCCGAAAGTCTATCATCCCACACGCACATTCGCACGCAATCCCAAGCATGCACAGACATAGCATACCTGGTAGGGGTAGAGTGTGACTCCTCCTCCGTTGGTGCGAGACATGTACTGGTGAGCCTGCAGTGCTGCTGTACTCAGCACTGCTCCGCTCCCAGCATTGTTCCCGTTACTACCGGGGCTGTTGGGCGGCTGGGCCGACGGGACACCGGTGGCCTTACTGGAGTGTGCCGGGGAGCCGTTCCTCCTCTCCACCCCGAGGCCCACTCCTAGGGAACTGGGCTTGGAACCTTGGCGGGGTTGCCCTCCCTGGTGCACCGGGGATGGAGCCGGCGATGAGGACGCGGGGGCCGGCACAGAAGAGGCTGTATGGGTGGATGTTTGACCCACAGAAGTTGCACCTGGGCTGGGGTTGGAAGCAGCATGGCTGAGGCTGGAGAAGGACGCAGTAGAGGACGTTGGAGGCATGGTAGGGTGGTGTGGGTTTGGACGGGGATGGGGGTAGGCTGCTGCGGCTGATGGGAGGTAGGCCCAGTCCCATGGGGCTGTGGGGCCCTGTGGAGGGCCACTGTGGCTGGGCAGGGTGGGGGGCGAGCTGGGGGACAGGTCCCATTGGTCCATGGTCAGCACCATGTGGACTGCTTCCTGTTTCAGCTGGGTCAGGTGGGTGGAACACACATCACAGCGACTGTCACGCTCATTCCAGGCCCGCCCCGAGCTGTTGGGCACCTGAAGCTTGTCGTGGAGGAGCAGGGAGAAGGACGGATCCTGCAGAAAGAGAAAGAAAGAGCTGGTTAGTTAAATGATTTCAGTCATTTCAGTAATTAATATGGATTGCTATCACTACATCTAGACACTGCACAGGACTGTAGAGCTCAAAGACGCTGTGGTTGATTCTGATGCTAGTGTAAGTAAAGCAAACAATGCAGAAGCTTATATGCACATACACAGACACACACACACATATTTGAGCACTTTGAAGCTCTCTGTTCAGAGGAATAAAACAGCCAACTGAACAAACAGAAACGTCTTTCTCCTGCCTGACTTTGTTTGCTTGTTTGGTTAAGCAGAAGAAGAAAGACAAAGGCAAAACTCATTAACCAAGTTGATCAGAGAAAGATAGAAACTAGAGACAGAGAGAAAGAAATGGAGAGAATGGGAAAAGGAGAGATAGAGGGGGGAGAGACAGATAGAAAGAGAGGGAGGGAGGGAGGTGTTCAGTGGCTGGCAGGCCTCACCAGTAGACTCCTAACCAAACGTACAGCCTGCAGACACACACAGACCTGACCACAGCAATAAATTAACAAAATGAACAAACAAAAACACACACATGCGCACACGCACGCACGCACCCACAAACACATACCCATTCTATTCTATTCCCTCAGCAATAAATGATATGCCTGATATAAATGAGCTGAAAACACTCCCTCTCTCTCCCTCCCATTCTCTTCCTCTCTACTTCTCTTTCTCTCACTCTCTCTCTCTCTCTGCCTGACTCTCCCTCTCCATCTCTCTTTCTCCCCCCCGCTCTCCCTCTCTCCCCCCCCCTCTCTCTCAGTCCCTATCCCTCCCCCTCTCTCTCCTCCTCTCTCTCCCAGTCTCTCTTTCTCTCCACCTCTCTCTCTCCCTATTCATAACATCAAACAGAATGATGACTGAGGGTGAAAAGGCATTCGTCCTCACTCGGACACTCTCCTACATATATAAAGCCTGCAGCCTGAGGCCAGCGAAATTCTCTAGCACACCGTCCACTATGACTCCAATATGTCTATCATTAGGGAAGGGTGTGTGTGTGTGTGTGTGTGTGTGTGTGTGTGTGTGTGTGTGTGTGTGTGTGTGTGTGTGTGTGTGTGTGTGCGCGCAACGGCAGGATTTGTGGGTTTGATTCCCATTGGAGCCACACATGCATGACTAAGTCGCTTTGGACAAAAGCACACACACACACACACACACACATACACATACACACACACAGGGCTCTCTGTCTGATCTTTTTATTTATAGACCAAATCAACACCACTAAACAGGGCCACACTAACACACACTCACACAGTTTCCTCCTTAACACAGCTCAATGTAATGGGAGCTGGAATGAGCTGTGACCAATTACCCTCTGTGACACACACATAAACAACCCAGCTCCTCTGGTCCTGCTCAGCTAACGGTTGCCAGGGAGGGACGGAGAGTAGAACACATCTGGAGACCTCCTTCCATAGAGCTCCCTCACCTCTAAACCCTCCTTCAAACCCATCTGATGTGACCCAATAATTTACACTATTATTCCAGGATTGTTACAGCTGTTATCTCTACTACTTTTACATGTATACTACAACTAGTAATTACTACTACTACTATTATATAGGCACTATACTACTACTGTACTACTGTAATAGTCTGAAACATCTCAGACCCACTGTAGGATGTATGGCAGCTGTAGTACGTTCCTCATTAAACAATAATCCAATGAAGACACACACACACGTCTCAGCCAGAGAGACTATCCTACCCTCTGACATTATAAACGTTTCCTTTATACCAAAACTAGCTCTTACGGACCATACATCTACTTAACAGGACAGCTTTGAGTCAATGGGCAGTGTTTATGAAATGCTGTCTCAATAAATGAATGTGATTTATTGTCAACCAGAATGTCAGTCAGGTCATCACTAGTCACCACAGCCACAAAGTCAGAAGGCTGTTCGACCAATTAGTTCAGGGAGTTTGATGACCGGCTTGCAGGGTTAGACGAGACACGCAATTCTTTTATCTATTAATCCAGCAATGATTTGGTTATTTGTTAGATACATTAAAACCAACAGTAAAGATGCAAAGTGTTAATTGGATGTTTCATTCAAACGTATCATGATGTCTGCCCTTGACTCAGAGCTATAACAGGGTTATTCCCATATCTGCATTGTTTTTTCGATCACATGTAGACAAGCAAATTGACTTCTTGATTTGTGTTATTTATTACAATCCACAAGTAATACGTACAGTTCCACACAAATGTTCACAAATTGGCATTTTTTTGGCTGATTTAACATGAAAACGTCAACCCTGTTACTTTATTTTGGCACCGTGGCACTTATTATAATCAGTTATTTATGTAACTTAATATAGCCTTGCAGTCCGCCTACAAAGGCATAGTCTTCAAGCTATGGCAAAACATTTCATCGTAATAATAATCCTTGATTGGACTTAAAATGCACTTTCCTAGACACCCCAAAGCTCTTTACAGTGTAAGTGTAAACTCTACCCTCACCCCACTCTATACAGGGGAAACTCACCACCCTCACCCCACTCTATACAGGGGAAACTCACCACCCTCACCCCACTCTATACAGGGGAAACTCACCACCCTCAGCCCACTCTATACAGGGGAAACTCACCACCCTCACCCCACTCTATACAGGGGAAACCCACCACCCTCAACCCACTCTATACAGGGGAAACTCACCACCCTCACCCCACTATATACAGGGGAAACTCACCACCCTCACCCCACTCTATACAGGGGAAACTCACCACCCTCACCCCACTCTATACAGGGGAAACTCACCACCCTCACCCCACTCTATACAGGGGAAACTCACCACCCTCACCCCACTCTATACAGGGGAAACTCACCACCCTCACCCCACTCTATACAGGGGAAACTCACCACCCTGACCCCACTCTATACAGGGGAAACTCACCACCCTGACCCCACTCTATACAGGGGAAACTCACCACCCTCACCCCACTCTATACAGGGGAAACTCACCACCCTCAACCCACTCTATACAGGGGAAACTCACCACCCTAACCCCACTCTATACAGGGGAAACTCACCACCCTAAACCCACTCTATACAGGGGAAACTCACCACCCTCACCTCACTCTATACAGGGGAAACTCACCACCCTCAACCCACTCTATACAGGGGAAGCCCACCACCCTCAACCCACTCTATACAGGGGAAACTCACCACCCTCACCCCACTCTATACAGGGGAAACTCACCACCCTCAACCCACTCTATACAGGGGAAACTCACCACCCTCACCCCACTCTATACAGGGGAAACCCACCACCCTCAACACACTCTATACATGGGAAACTCACCACCCTCACCCCACTCTATACAGGGTAAACTCCCCACCCTCAACCCACTCCATACAGGGGAAACTCACCACCCTCACCCCACTCTATACAGGTGAAACGCACCACCCTCAGCCCACTCTATACAGGGGAAACTCACCACCCTCACCCCACTCTATACACGGAAACTCACCACCCTCAACCCACTCTATACAGGGGAAACTCACCACCCTCAACCCACTCTATACAAGGGAAACTCACCACCCTCAACCCACTCTATACAGGGGAAACTCACCACCCTCAACCCACTCTATACAGGGGAAACTCACCACCCTCACCCCACTCTATACACGGAAACTCACCACCCTCAACCCACTCTATACAGGGGAAACTCACCACCCTCAACCCACTCTATACAGGGGAAACTCACCACCCTCAACCCACTCTATACAGGGGAACTCACCACCCTCACCCCACTCTATACACGGAAACTCACCACCCTCAACCCACTCTATACAGGGGAAACTCACCACCCTCAACCCACTCTATACATGGGAAACTCACCACCCTCAACCCACTCTATACAGGGGAAACCCACCACCCTCAACCCACTCTATACAGGGGAAACTCACCACCCTAACCCCACTCTATAGAGGGGAAACTCACCACCCTCACCCCACTCTATACAGAGGAAACCCACCACCCTCAACACACTCTATACAGGGGAAACTCACCACCCTCACCCCACTCTATACACGGAAACTCACCACCCTCAACCCACTCTATACAGGGGAAACTCACCACCCTCAACCCACTCTATACAGGGGAAACTCACCACCCTCAACCCACTCTATACAGGGGAAACTCACCACCCTCAACCCACTCTATACAGGGGAACTCACCACCCTCACCCCACTCTATACACGGAAACTCACCACCCTCAACCCACTCTATACAGGGGAAACTCACCACCCTCAACCCACTCTATACAGGGGAAACTCACCACCCGCAACCCACTCTATACAGGGGAAACTCACCACCCTCAACCCACTCTATACAGGGGAACTCACCACCCTCACCCACTCTATACAGGGGAACTCACCACCCTCACCCCACTCTATACAGGAGAAACTCACCACCCTCAACCCACTCTATACAGGGGAAACTCACCACCCTCAACCCACTCTATACAGGGGAAACTCACCACCCTCAACCCACTCTATACATGGGAAACTCACCACCCTCAACCCACTCTATACAGGGGAAACCCACCACCCTCAACCCACTCTATACAGGGGAAACTCACCACCCTCACCCCACTCTATACAGGGGAAACTCACCACCCTCAACCCACTCTATACAGGGGAAACTCACCACCCTAACCCCACTCTATAGAGGGGAAACTCACCACCCTCACCCCACTCTATACAGGGGAAACTCACTACACTCAACCCACTCCATACAGGGGAAACTCACCACCCTCACCCCACTCTATACAGGTGAAACTCACCACCCTCACCCCACTCTATACAGGGGAAACTCACCACCCTCACCCCACTCTTTACAGGGGAAACTCACCACCCTAACCCCACGTTATACAGGGGAAGCTCACCACCCTCAACCCACTCTATACAGGGGAAACCCACCACCCTAACCCCACTCTATACAGGGGAAACTCACCACCCTCACCCCACTCTATACAGGGGAAACTCACCACCCTCAACCCACTCTATACATGGGAAACTCACCACCCTCAACCCACTCTATACAGGGGAAACCCACCACCCTCAACCCACTCTATACAGGGGAAACTCACCACCCTCACCCCACTCTATACAGGGGAAACTCACCACCCTCAACCCACTCTATACAGGGGAAACTCACCACCCTCAACCCACTCTATACAGGGGAAACTCAACACCCTCAACCCACTCTATACAGAGGAAACTCACCACCCTCACCCCACTCTATACAGGGGAAACTCACCACCCTAACCCCACTCTATACAGGGGAAACTCACCACTCTCAACCCACTCTATACAGGGAAAACTCACCACTCTCAACCCACTCTATACAGGGAAAACTCACCACCCTCAACCCACTCTATACAGGGGAAACCTACCACCCTCAACCCACTCTATACAGGGGAAACTCACCACCCTCAACCCACTCTATACAGGGGAAACTCACCACCCTCAACCCACTCTATACAAGGGAAACTCACCACCCTCAACCCACTCTATACAGGGGAAACTCACCACCCTCACCCCACTCTATACAGGGGAAACTCACCACCCTGAACCCACTCTATACAGGGGAAACTCACCACCCTCAACCCACTCTATACAAGGGAAACTCACCACCCTCAACCCACTCTATACAGGGGAAACCCACCACCCTCACCCCACTCTATACAGGGGAAACTCACCACCCTGAACCCACTCTATACAGGGGAAACTCACCACCCTCAACCCACTCTATACAGGGGAAACTCACCACCCTCAACCCACTCTATACAGGGGAAACTCACCACCCTCACCCCACTCTTTACAGGGGAAACTCACCACCCTAACCCCACGTTATACAGGGGAAGCTCACCACCCTCAACCCACTCTATACAGGGGAAACTCACCACCCTAACCCCACTCTATACAGGGGAAACTCACCATCCTCACCCCACTCTATACAGGGGAAACTCACCACCCTAACCCCACTCTATACAGGGGAAACCCACCACTCTCAACCTACTCTATACAGGGGAAACTCACCACCCTCACCCCACTCTATACAGGGGAAACTCACCACCCTCACCCCACTCTATACAGGGGAAACTCACCACCCTCAACACACTCTATACAGGGGAAACTCACCACCCTCACCCCACTCTATACAGGGGAAACTCACCACCCTCACCCCACTCTATACAGGGGAAACTCACCATCCTCACCCCACTCTATACATAGGAACGCGCCAGCCTCAACCCACTCTATACAGGGGAAACTCACCATCCTCACCCCACTCTATACATAGGAAACGCGCCAGCCTCACCCCACTCTATACATAGGAAACGCGCCAGCCTCACCCCACTCTATACATAGGAAACGCGCCAGCCTCACCATTCACTTACATACTCTTTATTTGTGTTTATTGTATTGTCCCATCCACCTCCTCTTTGTTTAACATTTGACATTTTTTCAGATTCTGTATTTTATTACCATTTTATTATTCATGCAGTTTCCTACACAGTATCACATGATAGAAATACTGTTTGATATACACATGCAGTGAAAACAGAACAAATATAAGCAACACCAGTTGGGACACAAGTTTAAATTCTTAAAAGTTATGAAGGAACATTCCATTGTAAGTTAGTACTTCAACACTATTACAATTAAACGAATGTCATAAAAGTGTATGTTCTAAGTGACAGTTAGTTAGTTCTTTAAATTCTTGTTCAAATTCTTGTTCATTTCAGCAGCATCTTTCTCTGTGGCTTTTGTTTGTCTGTCTTTTTCCCCTGGTGGCATTCAGACGTCTTTTTGCCCACAACTTGAAAGGGAACAACATTGAATGGGAGACTTTTCCTCTCCACACTGAGTTGTTTTCCTTCCAAAGCCTGAGCATCTGTTGAAGGTCAACAATATGATATATCACTATTAGAATGAAAGGCTTGTAGGGACACTAACAATGTTTCTCTACCAAATAGAATAACTCTCCTGTGCTTGGAATGGAATCCCGTATCCTAGATAGCTAGATCATTATAGATAAGAGTAGCAAACGGTAGCTACTAGTTATCTAAAAAAGAAAAAACAACTTACTATTTTGTCCAAACCTTTTCTCTTTTCTCAATGTTATGAATTTTTGTGACATTGCCAGTTCTTGTTACCGAACGTATCTAGATATTTGGTCCTCAAACTTGAACTCGAGATACACTATTTTGAAAATGAGGCGCTTCCCGCGAACCGGAATATGCTCATCACATTCCCTCATCTGATTGGTCGAGTGGGTGGGCCTTCTGACTTTGCAGCTGTGGTAACTAGTGATGACCCCATCAATCAGGGCTCTTTTGTTCAACTTCTGTTCACAACATCACTAAAACCAACCATGATAACTGACAGAGCAGGTATTGTGCTCTGGTGTGTGTGAATGTATGTTTGTGTGTGTGGAGGGGGACATGGTTCCCTCCGTTCCTTGTCCACACCGATCCACTCCCCTCCTCCCCAATTCCCTTGCTCCTTCCATCCCTCGCGCTATCCCTCACTCCCTCTCTCCTCAGTATAATGAGCTGTAGTCTAGCGGGGTTTTCATCCTGCAATTGGAAGCATTCAGACGCTACAAATCTCTTACCTCCCCAGCTCCACTCTCAGTATCGAAGCAAACAAACTCGCACCCCCCCCCCACAAACACACACACACACACACACACACACACACACACAAACACACACACACACACACACACACAGCTCCCAATATATATATCAAAGTAAATAAACAACATTAATCCCCTCTGCGTCTCCCTTGTACTCTCCCCCATCTTTCAATCCCACCTTTATTAGCATAGAAATAGTGTGTGTGTGTGTGTGTGTGTGTGTGTGTGTGTTATTAAAACCCTTTCACAGAAGCTTGGCTGAGCCAATTACCATACCCATACAGAGGACGTCCCAGTGCACACCAAACACACAGACACACACACACATAGGTCCCATTACACCAAACCCCTGGAGCTAGGGGTGAAGGGTCAGAAGTTACAAAGGAGCTACTGACAAGTCTCCAGAACTTTCTATACCGCATATTCTCCGGTGGGGGGGGGTGGGGGGGGGGGGGACTGAAACGTATGATTCACAAACGTGTACAGGTACAAAGATCTGATGTTTCTGCATACTGAATGCGACAAAACTATTTTTAAGTCTAATGACATCATAATGCAGACAGTAAACCAAACAGAACAGGGCCCCAGGAGCATGCTAAATGGGCCACCAACTGGAATGCGTGGTATTCCCGTTACATTTCACATTCCTGCAGGCACATTGCCTGGTGGCGTTTATTAGTGTTGACATACTGTACCGTTTATTATTTTTAAATGTCACCAGAAGTATTTGTGTTGAGTATACAGTATTCCAGGCTATTCCGACTATGCCATATCCTGCGTCTTGTATGAAGCATGTTCAGACCTTAAGTTTAACTGGCAATGGATAAATTGGTTAATATCTTCTCAATGGACTGACTGACTACGCTGTTTAAACAGAATGTATACCAGAAGGCTCCCGAACCTCTCTCAATCACACCTCTGTTACCATCTGTGCTGCTGAGACTGACCTGTGTGTTTGTGAGGGTGTGTGTGTATGTGCAACAAGATCTCACGAAAGTATGACATTTACTTCAGAATCCGACTTCAGAATAAGTATTTGACCCCCTCTCAATCAGAAAGATTTCTGGCTCCCAGGTGCCTTTTATACAGGTAACGAGCTGAAATTAAAGGGAGTGCTCCTAATCTCAGCTTGTTACCTGTATAAAAGACACCTGTCCACAGAAGCAATCAATCAGATTCCAAACTCTCCACCATGGCCAAGACCAAAGAGCTCTCCAAGGATGTCAGGGACAAGATTGTAGACCTACACAAGGCTGGAATGGGCTACAAGACCATCGCCAAGCAGCTTGGTGAGAAGGTGACAACAGTTGGTGCGATTATTCACAAATGGAAGAAACACAAAAGAACTGTCAATATCCCTCGGCCTGGGCTCCATGCAAGATCTCACCTCGTGGAGTTGCAATGATCATGAGAACGGTGAGGAATCAGCCCAGAACTACACGGGAGGATCTTGTCAATGATCCCAAGGCAGCTAGGACCATAGTCACCAAGAAAACGATTGGTAACACATTACACCGTGAAGGACTGAAATCCTGCAGCGCCTGCAAGGTCCCCCTGCTCAAGAAAGCACATATACATGCCCGTCTGAAGTTTGCCTAATGAACATCTGAATGATTCAGAGGACAACTGGGTGAAAGTGTTGTGGTCAGATGAGACCAAAATTGAGCTCTTTGGCATCAACTCAACTCGCCGTGTTTGGAGGAGGAGGAATGCTGCCTCTATGAACACCATCCCCACCGTCAATCATGGAGGTGGAAACATTATGCTTTGGGGGTGTTTTTCTGCTAAGGGGACAGGACAACCTCACCGCATCAAAGGGACGATGGACGGGGCCATGTACCGTCAAATCTTGGGTGAGAACCTCCTTCCCTCAGCCAGGGTTTTGAAAATGGGTCGTGATGGGTATTCCAGCATGACAATGACCCAAAACACTTGGCCAAGGCAACAAAGGAGTGGCTCAAGAAGAAGCACATTAAGGTCCTGGAGTGGCCTAGCCAGTCTCCAGACCTTAATCCCATAGAAAATCTGTGGAGGAAGCTGAAGGTTCGAGTTGCCAAACGTCAGCCTCGAAACCTTAATGACTTGGAGAAGATCTGCAAAGAGGAGTGGGACAAAATCCCTCCTGAGATGTGTGCAAACCTGGTGGCCAACTACAAGAAACGTCTGACCTCTGTGATTGCCAACAAGGGCTTTGTCATCAAGTACTAAGTCATGTTTTGCAGAGAGGTCAAATACTTATTTCCCTCATTAAAATGCAAATCAATTTATAACATTTTTGACATGTGTTTATCTGGATTTTTGTTGTTGTTATTCTGTGTCTCACTGTTCATATAAACCTACCATTAAAATTATAGACTGATCATTTCTTTGTCAGTGGGCAAACGTACAAAATCAGCAGGGGATCAAATACTTTTTTCCCTCACTGTACAAAGGAGGATAAATATAGATTTTTTACGGGGATAAACAGTTCATTTTAGGCATTAATTAAGGTTAAGGTTAAGGGTTAAGGGTTAAGGATAGGCTTAAAACAGAAATGTGTGTCCTAGCACAGGGATTTAACCCAAGAGACTTGCGATCCTTGGAACCGGAGCGCGCGGCTCACATCTATCCGTCATCCCCGTCCACAACGCCCTAGCAAGCCGCGAGCCTACTTGATGGTAATAGGGCTCACCGTTGCCCCTAGTGGTCGGTATTGAAGCCGATTGCCGACGCCCTGGGAACCTGGACGGAGGTCGAATATCGCCTTCGATTTGGTGTTACTTGGCTGATGTGAGTGAGTGAGTGAGAGTTTGTGTGTGTGTTTGTGTTTGTCCATGAATTTGCACTAAGACCACAGACAGGCCCACAAAGCAGCCCTTCATACCAACACAGAACACACACACACCATCATGTTCTGAAAGACCACCCCGCGATCCTGAAACCGAGCATTAGCCTACGTCAACAAATCAGACCCACAACAGCGAGAGGACACACACATCGACTGTCAGTTGAGGGATTGTGTATGTGAGGGAAGGAATGAGGTTTAGGTGGGTACCCTGGTCCTACATATACAACAATGCCTTCCCACATGGACAGAATGACAGACAGACAAACATTCAAACAAAAGACACATGTTCATTCGTGGCTGACATGACCCAGTACACAAACACACCCTCCCCCCGCCAAGCTAAATGAACTACGTTTCCTTCGGCTTGTTCTTTCAACTCTGTCAGTGTTCTCTTTCCCTCTCTGTCTACCCTTTCGATGTTCTCTCTCTCTCTCCAGCATTACCTCTCTACCCTGCAAAGAAAAAGAAAACCAAGCAAAACGAATACGCTCCTGCTGACTAACAACCCTTGTTAGAGAGTTTTATGTCCAAGAGAACGAGAGGGGAGGAGAGGAAAGAGAGAGAGAGAGAGAGAGAGAGAGTGAGAGAGAGAGGGGACAGAAAGGGAGAGAGCGAGAGAGAGAGAGAGAGAGAGAGAGAGAGAGAGAGAGAGAAAGAGAGAGAGAGAGAGAGAGAAAGAGAGAGAGAGTGAGAGAGAAAGAGAGAGAGAGAGAGTGAGAGAGAACGAGAGAGACGGAGAGAGAGAGCGCGAGAGAGAGAGAGAGAGAGAGAGAGAGAGAGAGAGAGAGAGAGAGAAAGAGAAAGAGAAAGAGAAAGAGAAAGAGAGAGAGAGAGAGAGAGAGAGAGAGAGAGAGAGAGAGTGAGAGAGAGCGAGAGAGAGAGAGAGAGAGAGAGAGAGCGAGAGAGAGAGAGAGAGAGGAGCGAGAGAGAGAGAGAGAGAGAGAGAGAGAGAGAGAGCGAGAGAGAGAGAGAGAGAGAGAGAGAGAGAGCGAGAGAGAGGGTAGGAGACAGAAAAGCGAGAGTAGGACAGGGGGAGAGGGCGAGAGAGAGAGAGAGAGGAGACAGAAAAGCGAGAGTAGGACAGGGGGAGAGGGCGAGAGAGAGGGAGAGAGGAGACAGAAAAGCGAGAGTAGGACAGGGGGAGAGGGCGAGAGAGAGGGAGAGAGGAGACAGAAAAGCGAGAGTAGGACAGGGGGAGAGGGCGAGAGAGAGAGAGAGGAGAGACAGAAAAGCGAGAGTAGGACAGGGGGAGAGGGCGAGAGAGAGGGAGAGAGGAGACAGAAAAGCGAGAGTAGGACAGGGGAGAGGGCGAGAGAGAGGGAGAGAGGAGACAGAAAAGCGAGAGTAGGACAGGGGGAGAGGGCGAGAGGGGGAGAAGGACATCTTGCCAACAGGTAATATACCCCGTTCAGCCTGTAAACCAGTTACACAGACACACACACACAAACCGGCACACACACCAGAAAATCAGCCAAAAGAACAATAAAGGCAACATGGTGCCCAGTGTCTGAGATGAGGACCTCGTTGTTCTAAATTAGCTGAGGTTGGGGAGGCTGCCAAAACGCCCGAACAAAAAGAAAACAGCGAAGCTAGAGCAGGAATTTTTTCAGATCGGAATGATGAATGCGTGTGCGTGTGCGTGTGTGTGAAAGCAGATACTGTAGATAGACCCACACAAGCAGTGTATACTAAATCACAGCACAGCCTTTCACTCCGTATTACCTCGGCTTATAGCCCACTCCCACAGCCACTTTGAGTTTATTTTATTTTTACAGGGACAGTGCACATTAATCAACGTTTCAGTAAAAGTGCCGGTTTTAGCCAGCCGGCTAATTTTCAACCACAGTCCCTGGGCAGGTTATTCAAAACAATTACAATACAGACAATAGCAACATAGGACAAGCAAGACATAGCATACAGACAGTGCAACATAGGACAAGCAAGACATAGCATACAGACAGTGCAACATAGGACAAGCAAGACGTAGCATACAGACAGTGCAACATAGGACAAAAAGCAGCAAGACAAAATTCATAAAAGCAACAAAAGTGTTTCCACACCTCACAAGCTACAGACAACAGACACTCTAATAACAACACCTTTGAGGACTTGGACACCCTCACTCTCTCCACACTCTTTCCCCAATCATCTCTTCCTTTCTCTGTCCTCAGCCTAAGCCCGTTAATGATGAGTGTATTAGACAGAGGTGATAAATGTCTGAGATAATTCCATCTGAAGCTTTTGTCTCAGTTCATCTCGCTGTCTGATGCAGAGTCCACTCATATCTGTGTGTCTGACTGAACAACCAGGCATGCCAACGACAACGCTTTGCAACAGTGTGTGTGTGTGGGGGGGGGGGGGGGGGGGGGTTGTGTGCGCGTGTGTGTGCTATTATCACTGCTGTATGTCCAGCATGCCTCAGGACACTGACTAGCCGACACACAGACTCTATGGAGAGAAACATTTGTTTATAAATAGGCCAGTCGTAGCAGACAGTCTCTCCTCGTCCCCTCTGCTACAGCTATACAGACTTACTGTGACTGAAAGGGGACTCCATTCCCTACTTAGTACACTACTTTTGACCCAACAAGCTCTCACAGTCTGAATGCAGAATTAGACGTTCATCAGCGTTTCCCCAATCAAAACACCCAATCTTCTGATTCAGAGTCATGGGATTACGAGTTGCTCCAAATGTCAGAATTTAGAAGGTTAAGTGTTATGGTTTTGGATGGGGTTAAAAGATGACGTTCTCTGAATTATTTCGGAACATCAACTTAATCACTTTGAAATCTGACATTTGAAACAACTGAAATTCGTTTCAGCAACAAGCCCGAAAGTCTAATTGTGATGTGAAACTGTGAGAGCTTGTTGGATGAAACAGGACAAGCTCACGCTTTTTATTTGTCTTGTGTTGTGTGGTGTGTCAGGTAAAATGGCCTGCCTCTAGCAGGAGAGTCAGAAGAATTGGTCTTGAAGGCCAAGACAGTGAATGACCGACAGAACACAGACAGTCTACAAGACAACAGCACGCACACTATGCTCTCTATGTGCTAACTCAGCCTCTCTGGTCCTCTGATGCTTTTGGAGATCTGCATAAAAGCACCGCTTGGTCCGATCATTGCTATTGATCTCTCCTCTCATCCCTCTCTCTCTCTCTCATCTCTCTCTCTCTCTCTCTCTCTCTTCTCTCTCTCTCTCTCATCTCCTCTCTCCTCTCTCGCTCTATCTCTCTCTCCTCGCTCTCTTATCTCTTCTCTCCTCTCTCTCTATCGTCTCCTCTCGCTCTTCTCTCTCTCTCTCTCTTCCTCCTCTTCTCTCTCTCTCTCTCTCTCTCTCTCTCTATCTCTCCTCTCTCTCTCTCTATCTCTCTCTCTCTCTCTCTCTCTCTCTCTCCTCTCTCTCTCTCTCTCTCTCTCTATCTCTGCTCTCTCTCTCTCTCTCTCTATCTCTCTCTCTTCTCTCTCTCTCCTCTCTCTCTCCTCTCTCTCTCTCTCTCTCTCTCTCTCTCTCTCTCTCTCTCTCTCTCTCTCTCTCTCTCTCTCTCTCTCTCTCTTCTCCTCTTCTCTCTCTCTCTCTCTCTCTCTCATATCTACTCTAACTCCTCTCTACTCTAACTCCTCTCTACCCCCCCCTCCTTTTCCCTCAGACTGGAAATAGGAAATTAGAGCTCGGAGTTGTAAAGCAACGAGAGAGGAAGGAGGGAAGGGGAAGGAGGAGAGGATGGGAGAGGGGGGTGCTGAGACAGGAAATGGAGACGTCTACCCAGATAATGCGAGGGTTATCGGCGTGTAATAAGTTCCAGATGGCTGCACACGGAAGGTGAGGCTGAACAACCCCCTCTCTCTCATGCTTTTCCTTCCTCTCTCTCTCCCCCTTTTTCATCTCTCTCCTCCATTTTCCCCTTTCTCCCTCACTCTCATTTAATTTTTACTCTACCCTTACCTTACTCTGTCTCTCTTTCGCTTTCACATGAACACAAAGGCATCTTCCAAAGACAAACTCACACACACAAACACACACAAACACACATACAGTCTTGTACAACTAACCTTGTGGGGACACACAATTCAGTCCCATTCAAAATCCTATTTTTCCCTAACCCCTAACCCTAAACCTAACCTTAACCCTAAAACTAACCCAAGCTCCTAAACCTAACCCTAAACCTAACCTTAACCCTAAAACTAACCCAAGCTCCTAAACCTAACCCTAAAACTAACCCAAGCTCCTAAACCTAACCCTAAACCTAATTCTAACCCTAACACCTACATGCCATTGTATGTTAAAAAAAGCACATACACAGACACACACACAGGTGCATTCTCAGCAGGTCTGAGATCAGTTTATTGGTGCAGAAGAGAAGGATCCGGTCTATAGCACCTGCTCTGAGCACGCACGCACACACACACACACACACACACACACACACACACACACACAAGGTAGGCGAGGTTAGCTGGAGAGTTAGTGAGACACAGAGACCAAGTGTTCACTGTAAGAGAATTAGCTACGTAAACACTCACTCCTGTACATCTACTTATTTCCACTGAGTAGTGCATGTGTTTCTGTGTGTGTTTCTGTGTGTGTTTGTTTGTGTTTTTGTGTGTGTTTGTGTTTCTGTGTGTGTTTGTTTGTGTTTCTGTGTGTTTGTTTGTGTTTGTTTGTGTGTTTCTGTGTGAGTTGTTTGTGTTTCTGTGTGTGTTTGTTTGTTTGTGTTTTTGTGTGTGTTTGTTTGTGTTTCTGTGTGAGTTTGTTTGTGTTTCTGTGTGTGTTTGTTTGTTTGTGTTTTTGTGTGTGTTTGTTTGTGTTTCTGTGTGAGTTTGTTTGTGTTTCTGTGTGTGTTTGTTTGTTTGTGTTTCTGTGTGTGTTTGTTTGTGTTTCTGTGTGTTTGTTTGTTTGTGTTTCTGTGTGTGTTTGTTTGTGTTTCTGTGTGTTGTTTGTGTGTTTCTGTGTGTGTTTGTTTGTGTTTCTGTGTGTTTCTGTGTTTCTGTGTGTGTTTGTTTCTGTGTTTCTGTGTGTGTTTGTTTGTGTTTCTGTGTGTTTGTTTGTGTTTCTGTGTGTTTGTTTGTGTTTCTGTGTGTTTGTTTGTGTTTCTGTGTGTTTGTTTGTGTGTTTCTGTGTGTGTTTGTTTGTGTTTGTGTGTGTTTGTTTGTGTTTCTGTGTGTTTGTTTGTGTGTTTCTGTGTGTTTGTTTGTGTTTCTGTGTGTTTGTTTGTGTGTTTCTGTGTGTTTGTTTGTGTGTTTGTGTGTGTTTGTTTGTGTGTTTCTGTGTGTTTGTTTGTGTGTTTCTGTGTGTGTTTGTTTCTGTGTTTCTGTGTGTGTTTGTTTGTGTTTCTGTGTGCTTGTTTGTGTTTGTGTGTGTGTGTTTGTTTGTGTTTTTGTGTGTGTTTGTTTGTGTTTCCATGTGTATTTGTTTGTGTGTTTCTGTGTGTGTTTGTTTGTGTGTTTCTGTGTGTGTTTGTTTGTGTTTCTGTGTGTTTGTGTGTTTCTGTGTGTGTTTGTTTGTGTGTTTCTGTGTGTGTTTGTTTGTGTTTCTGTGTGTGTTTGTTTGTGTTTCTGTGTGTTTGTTTGTGTTTCTGTGTGTTTGTTTGTGTTTCTGTGTGTGTTTCTGTGTGTTTGTTTGTGTTTCTGTGTGTTTGTTTGTGTGTTTCTGTGTGTTTGTTTCTGTGTTTCTGTGTGTTTGTTTGTGTGTTTCTGTGTGTGTTTGTTTGTGTTTCTGTGTGTGTGCTTTTTTGCACTCTGTAACATACAACCTGTGTGAGCATGAAACAGATTGTGAAGGAACGAACCTCTCGTCTTCCCCTTCTCCTCCTCTTTCAGACTGCACCTCTCTATTTCCACAATTGTAACGGTCTTGTGTCCTTAAATAACACAAACTCACACACCCCACACAACACACACACACAATTCAGTCCCATTCAAAATCCTATTTTCCCTAACCCCTAACCCTAAACCTAACCCGTAACCTAACCTGTACCCTTACCCTTAACCCTAACCCAAAAACCTAACCCTAAAACTAACCCTAGTTCATAACCTTAACCCTTAACGTAATTCTAACCCTAACACTAATTCTAACCTTAACCCTAAACACCCTAGAAATAGTATTTGATCTTGTGGTAGGTTGGATAATAGAAGGATTCAAAATTCACCCACGGCTGAAAAACAGCAAAAGAACCTTGGCTAAACTGGAACACTAACGGGAGCCCGTAGCGAATGAATGGAATCGAATGTTCGCTTTTCGAATCGAATGCCTGTTTTGACTAGAGTGATGCTTAGAATTCCATTTTGCCTAAACGGCACAAAGAAATGTGTCCCTTTTAATTTTACCACTACAATCTGTTCGTCGGACGGAGCTGAGAAAAAAACTACTTGTGTAGAAAGTAAACATCCGCACCTCGATGGTGCCAACTGTGCTTATGTCCTCGTAATGAGAAAGTAGGGAAAAAATGAAAACTCTGGACTATTTCTGATCTAGTGAACGATGACAAGCGAGCTCGCTGCCCAGACTTACACAATTACAAAGAGGAGATTCTCCTGATTAAAATGGTGACCGACTTGAAAAGAAATCTAAATGTCCACATTGTGAGATATTTGTCGAAATAGACCGGTGTGCCTCTCCACAGGAAAACAATGGGGGGAGCTCAGTGTTCCAAGGGCAAATAGTATTTTGGGGCTAGCATTTGATGGCAACCGAGCTCGCTGCCCAGACTTACATAATTGGAAAGAGGAGATTCTTATGATTAAAATGTCTGACTTGAAAAAAAGTCTGACTTGAAAAAAATCCAAATGTACACATTGTGAGATATCTGGCAAAATAGACAGACGCCTATATTTCCCCTATCGGAATCAATAGGACACAACCTCAGAGTTCCATGAGTCATGTTTTGTTTTTGTTCACACTTTAACTATAAACAATATGAGCAGGTGTCATTGCCAACAATAGCGAAGCAGGCATTGTGACAAAGCAAAAGGCTGGGAATAGAACATTTGGAAGGCGAGTTGGTGCCACCGTGCTCAATAGAACTAATATTCGCTGGCAGGGTGAAGAATGACTGAAAATAAGGCCTGTTTTTCATGATTACTTCAAAACGATGGCCAGCAGCTGGGAAATATGGTCATATTATGAAACTGGGTAACATGGCGTAAGCAATGAACTGGCTGTTATCAGAAAAAAGCATTGTTAAAAAATGTCATGTGTCCAGCCTACTTGTGGGGACTAACAAAATGTCCCAAATTGGTCAAATTTTGGATTGTTTACTATTCTTGTGGGGACTTCCGGTCCACACACAAACAGATATAGGAGTAAGGAGCAGTAATCAGTAAACAGAATAAATAATGCAGTGTTTGAAACTGGCCTTGGATAACGTGTCATCTGTAAATTGTTAATTTTTCTCATTTGTTGTGTTTTATTTCTGTGAGGGAAATGTGCTAACTGTAAATCTCATTGCTGGTCTAATTCATTCCCATGTCTGGAGCCACACAGAGTAAAAACAGAGCAGTAAAACTACCTTCAACCCTCTCCTCACAAACACTATGACATCAGGGTTACACTAACGTTATTCATACAGCTGGAACCCCCTCTATAACTGATGGATGGCTCTCAGCTTACAGTGTGTGTGTGGTATGGGTTAGATGGATGGGGCCCCATGGTGGGGGGGGGGGCAGACTAACACTACTCCACAAATGGGGGGAGAGGGAGACCAGTAAAGGGGGGAGAGATGTAGATATGGGGAGGGAGATCAGGGGGTGAGAGAAGGGGGTGATATCGAGGCATTTTAAAAAGGAAAGGAAAGAGAGGAGAAAGAATAGAGATGTAATGGAGAGAATGCTGTGTGTGTGTGTGTGTGTGTGTGTGTGTGTGTGTGTGTGTGTGTGTGTGTGTGTGTGTGTGTGTGTGTGTGTGTGTGTGTGTGTGTGTGTGTGTAATGATGCAGTCTGGCGTGTTACAGTTGAGAGAGCAGGGTGGGAAGGTCAACAAAACAGAGGTTATAAACAACATCAAAAACACTGCCATCATTTACCCCGCCATAGATCTCTCACACACACACACACACACACACACACACACACAGCTAGGCAGAGACCAGTGCTGTGATGAACAGTAGTGTGTGTCTGTTATACCTCCACGGTGATGTCTACTCAGTGAGATGGATGCTGCCACAGCAGACACCATCTCTCAACCTCACACACTCCGCGTTCAGTCAGCGTGAGCTGGCCCCTAGCATTCCTGTCTATAGGACATTGACTTCAGATCCACACACACACACACACACGCACGATTATAACACAGGGATAAGGTACTTCTGAGTGATGATTGTTTACATATTACAGCATACCAATGAATAATTGGTGTTTTATATCACTTGCATTTCTAGATACTAGATACCTAGTTTCCAAACAGGGCAAAACAGAACAAAAGGTCAAATGCTCAACCATTAAAGGTTTAAGACTGGCTGCTTCTCCAATCTGTGCCCTATACATTTTAAATGAACGGGGAATATAACCACACAGTCAAATTGGTACAGTGTTCTCACTAAACTGAAACACACAGAAACACACACAGAAACACAAACAAACACACACAGAAACACAAACAAACACACACAGAAACACAAACACACACAGAAACACAAACAAACACACACAGAAACACACACAGAAACACACACAGAAACACACAGAAACACAAACAGAAACACACACAGAAACACATGCACTACTCAGTGGAAATAAGTAGATGTACAGGAGTGAGTGTTTACGTAGCTAATTCTCTTACAGTGAACACTGGGTCTCTGTGTCTCACTAACTCTTAGCTAACAGCTAACCTTGCCTACTGTGTGTGTGTGTGTGTGTGTGTGTGTGTGTGTGTGTGTGTGTGTGTGTGTGTGTGTGTGTGTGTGTGTGTGTGTGTGTGTGTGTGTGTGTGTGTGTGTGTGTGTGTGTGTGTGTTATTTAAGGCCACAAGACCACCTGGTGAGCGTATGCAGTGGGGCTTTTACTACATCCCATTGCATGTTAAAAAAGTACACACACACACACACACACCCATCCCATCCAGTGGTTGTGTAAGAAAGTGAGGCCAGTTATGAGAGCAGGAGGTTTATGGAGCATTACAACTCTGTTCATACTGGCATAGAGTTTCAGGTTTTCATGTTCTAATGTCACACGCACAAAAATAGTGAGACACCTTTCTTTCATTCAAACTCAAAACCCAACAATACCAGAAGAAAAAAACACACGAGAAATAAGAACACAGTAAGTACAGCGTCAGTTTCAATACCATATTTACAATGTGTAGGGACACTGGAGTGATGGAGGTAGATATGTATAGGGGTAAGGTGACAGGGACACTGGAGTGATGGAGGTAGATATGTATAGGGGTAAGGTGACAGGGACACTGGAGTGATGGAGGTAGATATGTATAGGGGTAAGGTGACAGGGACACTGGAGTGATGGAGGTAGATATGTATAGGGGTAAGGTGACTAGGACACTGGAGTGATGGAGGTAGATATGTATAGGGGTAAGGTGACAGGGATACTGGAGTGATGGAGGTAGATATGTATAGGGGTAAGGTGACAGGGACACTGGAGTGATGGAGGTAGATATGTATAGGGGTAAGGTGACAGGGATACTGGAGTGATGGAGGTAGATATGTATAGGGGTAAGGTGACAGGGACACTGGAGTGATGGAGGTAGATATGTATAGGGGTAAGGTGACAGGGACACTGGAGTGATGGAGGTAGATATGTATAGGGGTAAGGTGACTAGGACACTGGAGTGATGGAGGTAGATATGTATAGGGGTAAGGTGACTAGGACACTGGAGTGATGGAGGGAGATATGTATAGGGGTAAGGTGACAGGGATACTGGAGTGATGGAGGTAGATATGTATAGGGGTAAGGTGACAGGGATACTGGAGTGATGGAGGTAGATATGTATAGGGGTAAGGTGACAGGGATACTGGAGTGATGGAGGTAGATATGTATAGGGGTAATGTAACAGGGACAGACACTGGAGTGATGGAGGTAGATATGTATAGGGGTAAGGTGACTAGGACACTGGAGTGATGGAGGTAGATATGTATAGGGGTAAGGTAACAGGGATACTGGAGTGATGGAGGTAGATATGTATAGGGGTAAGGTGACAGGGACACTGGAGTGATGGAGGTAGATATGTATAGGGGTAAGGTGACAGGGACACTGGAGTGATGGAGGTAGATATGTATAGGGGTAAGGTGACTAGGACACTGGAGTGGAGGGAGAGAGATATGTATAGGGGTAAGGTGACAGGGATACTGGAGTGAAGGAGGTAGATATGTATAGGGGTAAGGTGACAGGGATACTGGAGTGATGGAGGTAGATATGTATAGGGGTAAGGTGACAGGGATACTGGAGTGATGGAGGTAGATATGTATAGGGGTAAGGTAACAGGGATACTGGAGTGATGGAGGTAGATATGTATAGGGGTAAGGTGACAGGGACACTGGAGTGATGGAGGTAGATATGTATAGGGGTAAGGTGACAGGGATACTGGAGTGATGGAGGTAGATATGTATAGGGGTAATGTAACAGGGACAGACACTGGAGTGATGGAGGTAGATATGTATAGGGGTAAGGTGACTAGGACACTGGAGTGATGGAGGTAGATATGTATAGGGGTAAGGTAACAGGGATACTGGAGTGATGGAGGTAGATATGTATAGGGGTAAGGTGACAGGGACACTGGAGTGATGGAGGTAGATATGTATAGGGGTAAGGTGACAGGGACACTGGAGTGATGGAGGTATATATGTATAGGGGTAAGGTGACTAGGACACTGGAGTGATGGAGGTATATATGTATAGGGGTAAGGTGACAGGGATACTGGAGTGATGGAGGTGGATAGGTATAGAGGTAAGGTGACAGGGATACTGGAGTGATGGAGGTAGATATGTATAGGGGTAAGGTGACAGGGATACTGGAGTGATGGAGGTAGATATGTATAGGGGTAAGGTGACAGGGATACTGGAGTGATGGAGGTAGATATGTATAGGGGTAAGGTGACAGGGATACTGGAGTGATGGAGGTAGATATGTATAGGGGTAAGGTGACAGGGATACTGGAGTGATGGAGGTAGATATGTATAGGGGTAAGGTGACAGGGATACTGGAGTGATGGAGGTAGATATGTTTAGGGGTAAGGTGACTAAGATACTGGAGTGATGGAGGTAAATATGTATAAGGGTAAGGTGACAGGGATACTGGAGTGATGGAGGTAGATATGTATAGAGGTAAGGTGACAGGGATACTGGAGTGATGGAGGTAGATATGTATAGGGGTAAGGTAACAGGGATACTGGAGTGATGGAGGTAGATATGTATAGGGGTAAGGTGACAGGGACACTGGAGTGATGGAGGTAGATATGTATAGGGGTAAGGTGACAGGGACACTGGAGTGATGGAGGTAGATATGTATAGGGGTAAGGTGACTAGGACACTGGAGTGATGGAGGTAGATATGTATAGGGGTAAGGTGACTAGGACACTGGAGTGATGGAGGGAGATATGTATAGGGGTAAGGTGACAGGGATACTGGAGTGATGGAGGTAGATATGTATAGGGGTAAGGTGACAGGGATACTGGAGTGATGGAGGTAGATATGTATAGGGGTAAGGTGACAGGGATACTGGAGTGATGGAGGTAGATATGTATAGGGGTAATGTAACAGGGACAGACACTGGAGTGATGGAGGTAGATATGTATAGGGGTAAGGTGACTAGGACACTGGAGTGATGGAGGTAGATATGTATAGGGGTAAGGTAACAGGGATACTGGAGTGATGGAGGTAGATATGTATAGGGGTAAGGTGACAGGGACACTGGAGTGATGGAGGTAGATATGTATAGGGGTAAGGTGACAGGGACACTGGAGTGATGGAGGTAGATATGTATAGGGGTAAGGTGACTAGGACACTGGAGTGGAGGGAGAGAGATATGTATAGGGGTAAGGTGACAGGGATACTGGAGTGAAGGAGGTAGATATGTATAGGGGTAAGGTGACAGGGATACTGGAGTGATGGAGGTAGATATGTATAGGGGTAAGGTGACAGGGATACTGGAGTGATGGAGGTAGATATGTATAGGGGTAAGGTAACAGGGATACTGGAGTGATGGAGGTAGATATGTATAGGGGTAAGGTGACAGGGACACTGGAGTGATGGAGGTAGATATGTATAGGGGTAAGGTGACAGGGATACTGGAGTGATGGAGGTAGATATGTATAGGGGTAATGTAACAGGGACAGACACTGGAGTGATGGAGGTAGATATGTATAGGGGTAAGGTGACTAGGACACTGGAGTGATGGAGGTAGATATGTATAGGGGTAAGGTAACAGGGATACTGGAGTGATGGAGGTAGATATGTATAGGGGTAAGGTGACAGGGACACTGGAGTGATGGAGGTAGATATGTATAGGGGTAAGGTGACTAAGATACTGGAGTGATGGAGGTAAATATGTATAAGGGTAAGGTGACAGGGATACTGGAGTGATGGAGGTAGATATGTATAGAGGTAAGGTGACAGGGATACTGGAGTGATGGAGGTAGATATGTATAGGGGTAAGGTAACAGGGATACTGGAGTGATGGAGGTAGATATGTATAGGGGTAAGGTGACAGGGACACTGGAGTGATGGAGGTAGATATGTATAGGGGTAAGGTGACAGGGATACTGGATAGGGGTAAGGTGACAGGGACACTGGAGTGATGGAGGTAGATATGTATAGGGGTAAGGTGACAGGGATACTGGAGTGATGGAGGTAGATATGTATAGGGGTAAGGAGACAGGGATACTGGAGTGATGGAGGTAGATATGTATAGGGGTAAGGTGACAGGGATACTGGAGTGATGGAGGTAGATATGCATAGGGTTAAGGTGACAGGGACACTGGAGTGATGGAGGTAGATATGTTTAGGGGTAAGGTGACTAAGATACTGGAGTGATGGAGGTAGATATGTATAGGGATAAGGTGACAGGGATACTGGAGTGATGGAGGTAGATATGTATAGGGGTAAGGTGACAGGGATACTGGAGTGATGGAGGTAGATATGTATAGGGATAAGGTGACAGGGATACTGGAGTGATGGAGGTAGATATGTATAGGGGTAAGGTGACAGGGATACTGGAGTGATGGAGGTAGATATGTTTAGGGGTAAGGTGACAGGGACACTGGAGTGATGGAGGTAGATATGTATAGGGGTAAGGTGACAGGGATACTGGAGTGATGGAGGTAGATATGTATAGAGGTAAGGTGACAGGGATACTGGAGTGATGGAGGTAGATATGTATAGGGATAATGTGACAGGGATACTGGAGTGATGGAGGTAGATATGTATAGGGGTAAGGTGACAGGGACACTGGAGTGATGGAGGTAGATATGTATAGGGGTAAGGTGACTAGGATACTGGAGTGATGGAGGTCGATATGTATAGGGGTAAGGTGACAGGGATACTGGAGCGATGGAGGTAGATATGTGTAGGGGTAAGGGATACTGCTGGTCTGTCTCCTCATCACTCAGCCACATAATGCCAGTGTATATCTGGTGGTCTGTCTCCTCATCACTCAGCCACATAATGCCAGGGTATATCTGGTGGTCTGTCTCCTCATTACTCAGCCACATAATGCCAGGGTATATCTGGTGGTCTGTCTCCTCATCACTCAGCCACATAATGCCAGTGTATATCTGGTGGAATGTCTCCTCATCACTCAGCCACATAATGCCAGTGTATATCTGGTGGTCTGTCTCCTCATCACTCAGCCACATAATGCCAGGGTATATCTGGTGGTCTGTCTCCTCATCACTCAGCCACATAATGCCAGGTTATATCTGGTGGTCTGTCTCCTCATTACTCAGCCACATAATGCCAGGGTATATCTGGTGGTCTGTCTCCTCATTACTCAGCCACATAATGCCAGGGTATATCTGGTGGTCTGTCTCCTCATCACTCAGCCACATAATGCCAATGTTTATTTGGTGGTCTGTCTCCTCATCACTCAGCCACATAATGCCAGGGTATATCTGGTGGTCTGTCTCCTCATCACTCAGCCACATAATGCCAGGGTATATCTGGTGGTCTGTCTCCTCATCACTCAGCCACATAATGCCAGGGTATATCTGGTGTGCTTTCTGGAATAAGAGCAAGCGTATATCGTGGTAGAAAAGACAATAGAGGATAGCTGTTTCAATACGCAGAGGCAATATCCCTGATCTTACCTGTTTCAATCCGCAGAGGCAATATCCATGATCTTAGCTTTGCATATAGCGATCTATTGCTTTTAGGTAGGTTATACATAATATACAGTAGGAGTCAAAAGTTTGGGCACGCCTACTGATTCCAGGGTTTTTCTTTATTTGTACTATTTTCTATATTGTAGAATGAAGACATCAAAACTATGAATTAACACATATGGAATCATGTAGTAAGCAAAAATTTGTTTTTTTTTTGCACACTCTTGGCATTCTCTCAACCAGCTTCATGAGGTAGTCACCTGGAATGCATTTAAGTTAACAGCTGTGCCTTGTTAAAAGTTCATTTGTGGAATTTCTTCCCTTCTTAATGCGTTTGAGCCAATCAGTTGTGTTGTGACAAGGTAGGGGTGTTATAAGGAAGATAGCCCTATTTGGTAAAAGACCAAGTCCATATTATGGCAAGAACAGCTCAAATAAGCAAAGAGAAACGACAGTCCATCATTACTTTAAGACATGAAGGTCAGTCAATGTAGAACATTTCAATAACTTTAAATGTTTTTCAAGTGCAGTTGCAAAAACCATCAAGTGCTATGATGAAACTGGCTCTGATGAGGACCGCCACAGGAAAGGAAGACACAGAGTTCCCTCTGCTGCAGAGGATAAGTACTTAGAGTTAACTGCACCTCAGATTACAGCCCACATAAATGCTTCACAGAGTTTAAGTAACAGACACATCTCAACATCAACTGTTCAGAGGGGACTGCATGAATCAGTCCTTCGTGCTTGAATTGCTGCATACAACTGCTCGGCATCTGCCCGTAAGGCGCTACCGAGGGTAGTGCGTACGGCCCAGTACATCACCGGGGCCAAGCTTCCTGCCATCCAGGACCTCTATGCCAGGTGGTCTCAGAGGAAGGCCCTACATATTATCAGAGACTCCAGTTCCGCGCGGCAAGCGGTACCGGAGCGCTAGGTCTAGGACTAAAAAGCTCCTGAACAGCTTCTACCCCCAAGCCATAAAACTGCTGAACAATTAATCAAAATGGCCACCGGACTATTTACATTGACCCCCCCTCCATTTGTTTTGTACACTGCTGCTACTCGCTGTTTATTATCTATACATAGTCACTTCACCCCCACCTACATGTCCAAATTACCTCTAACCTGTACCCCCGCACATTGACTCGGTACCAGGAACCCCTGTATATAGTCTCATTATTGTTATTTTATAATTGTTTACCTTAGTTTATTTGGTAAATATTTTCTTAACTCTTTCTTGAACTGCACTGTTGGTTAATGGCTTGTAGTAAGTAGGCATTTCACAGTAAGGTCTACACTTGTTGTATTCGGCGCATGTGACAAATAAAGTTTGATTTGAAAGAAACCACTACCGAAGGACATCAATAGGAATAACAGACTTGCTTGGGCCAAGAAAAACAAGCAATGGATATTAGACTGGTTGGAATCTGTCCTTTGGTGCGATTTTTGGTTACAACAGCCGTGTCTTTGTGAGACGCAGAGTAGGTGAACGGATGATCACCGCATGTGTGGTTCCCACTGTGAAGCATGGAGGAGGTGTGATGGTGCTTTGCTGGTGACACTCAGTGATTTATTTAGTATTCAAGACACACTTAACCAGCATGGCTACCACAGCATTCTGCAGCGATACGCCATCCCATCTGGTTTGCACTTAGTGGGACAATCAATTATTTTTCAACAGGACAATGATCCAACACACCTCCAGGCTGTATAAGGGCTATTTGACCAAGAAGGAGAGTGATGGAGTGCTGCATCAGATGACCTGGCCTCCACAATCACCCGACCTCAACCCAATTGAGATGGTTTGGGATGAGTTGGACCGCAGAGTGAAGCAGCCAACAAGTGTGGGGAACTCCTTCAAGATGGTTGGAAAAGCATTCCAGGTGAAGCTGGTTGAGAGAATGCCAAGAGTGTGCAAAGCTGTCATCAAGGCGAAGGGTGGCTACTTTTAAGAATCTAAAATAACACTTTTTTGGTTAACATATGATTCCATATGTGTTATTTCATAGTTTTGACTTCTTCACTATTATTCTACAATGTAGAAAAGAAAAACCCTTGAATAAGTAGGTGTGTCCAAACTTTTGACTGATACTGTATCCCTCACACAGAAATCCACCCTTAATCAAAGGAAAGGTTCTCAATTTGGGTTAATGATTCATCTCCTCCACCCATTTTTTTTTCATATTGCATCAAAGGTTGTTTTTATTCATCATATCTGTCTCCCTTCATTTGGTTTCCGTACAGATGTTCACAATCGCACTGTTGAAAAAGGTCTGACATTTCAGTTGCCCAGGCTCCCCCTATGGATAGATCCCATTGAAAAACTTCACAAGCTATTCTGGCAGTTGGCACATGCATCACCCCAAATGCATTACCTGTGTTTTTGTCTGGTTGATCACGAGTCTCCCTCTTTTACGCCAATTGACTGCACATAATAACACGTTCTGCAGGTCTTGTTCAGTTTCTGCCGTCAAAATAATATCATCAGCATATATAAAGATACTTAGCATTTCATCATCATATCTTACTCCAATATTGAACTGTTTCATTTCTTTTGCCAAATCATTTATAAACATAGCAAACAAAGTCGGTGACACCGAGGGTGTTGGAAACCAATCTGTACAAGATTCATTAACACGCACACAAGCAATTGATACTTTGTAAAGAGACTAGATTGCGTGATAAAATGTCCCATCAACCCCTGTCTTTAACAAACTATAGGCTAAAAGATCCCTATTTACAAAATCAAAAGCTTCCTGGAAATCAATGAAATGTGCAAAAGCAGGCTTCTCTTTGTGTAATCTATTTCTGATTATTTTACAGACTGATTATGTGCACATTATGTGTGAGTGAGCAGATGATGGAGTGTGTGTGTGTGTGTGTGTGTGTGTGTGTGTGTGTGTGTGTGTGTGTGTGTGTGTGTGTGTGTGTGTGTGTGTGTGTTGGGCCCTGTGAGTGTGAATAGAGACAATGCACAAATAAAAGTCAATAAAGATACAAGGTTAACTCAGATAGTCCATGTAGCTATTTTTTTATCTATTCATCAGTCTTATTGCTTGGGGATAGAAGCTGTTCAAGAGCCTGTTGGTGCCAGACTTGATGCACTGGTACCGCTTGCGGAAGCAGAGATAATAGTCTATGGCTTGGGTGGTTGGAGTCTTTTAATGATTTCCCTGGCCTTCCTACCACACCACCTGATATACAGTGCCTTGCGAAAGTATTCGGCCCCCTTGAACTTTGCGACCTTTTGCCACATTTCAGGCTTCAAACATAAAGATATAAAACTGTGAAGAATCAACAACAAGTGGGACACAATCATGAAGTGGAACGACATTTATTGGATATTTCAAACTTTTTTAACAAATCAAAAACTGAAAAATTGGGCGTGCAAAATTATTCAGCCCCTTTACTTTCAGTGCAGCAAACTCTCTCCAGAAGTTCAGTGAGGATCTCTGAATGATCCAATGTTGACCTAAATGACTAATGATGATAAATACAATCCATCTGTGTGTAATCAAGTCTCCGTATAAATGCACCTGCACTGTGATAGTCTCAGAGGTCCGTTAAAAGCGCAGAGAGCATCATGAAGAACAAGGAACACACCAGGCAGGTCCGAGATACTGTTGTGAAGAAGTTTAAAGCCAGATTTGGATACAAAAAGATTTCCCAAACTTTAAACATCCCAAGGAGCACTGTGCAAGCGATAATATTGAAATGGAAGGAGTATCAGACCACTGCAAATCTACCAAGACCTGGCCGTCCCTCTAAACTTTCAGCTCATACAAGGAGAAGACTGATCAGAGATGCAGCCAAGAGGCCCATGATCACTCTAGATGAACTGCAGAGATCTACAGCTGAGGTGGGAGACTCTGTCCATAGGACAACAATCAGTCGTATATTGCACAAATCTGGCCTTTATGGAAGAGTGGCAAGAAGAAAGCCATTTCTTAAAGATATCCATAAAAAGTGACGTTTAAAGTTTGCCACAAGCCACCTGGGAGACACACCAAACATGTGGAAGAAGGTGCTCTGGTCAGATGAAACCAAAAAACAATGCAAAACGTTATGTTTGGCGTAAAAGCAACACAGCTCATCACCCTGAACACACCATCCCCACTGTCAAACATGGTGGTGGCAGCATCATGGTTTGGGCCTGCTTTTCTTCAGCAGGGACAGGGAAGATGGTTAAAATTGATGGGAAGATGGATGGAGCCAAATACAGGACCATTCTGGAAGAAAACCTGATGGAGTCTGCAAAAGACCTGAGACTGGGATCGAGATTTGTCTTCCAACAAGACAATGATCCAAAACATAAAGCAAAATCTACAATGGAATGGTTCAAAAATAAACATATCCAGGTGTTAGAATGGCCAAGTCAAAGTCCAGACCTGAATCCAATCGAGAATCTGTGGAAAGAACTGAAAACTGCTGTTCACAAATGCTCTCCATCCAACTTCACAGAGCTCGAGCTGTTTTGCAAGGAGGAATGGGGAAAAAATTCAGTCTCTCGATGTGCAAAACTGATAGAGACATACCCCAAGCGACTTAAAGCTGTAATCGCAGCAAAAGGTGACGCTACAAAGTATTAACTTAAGGTTGCTGAATAATTTTCACATCCAATTTTTCAGTTTTTGATTTGTTAAAAAAGTTTGAAATATCCAATAAATGTCGTTCCACTTCATGATTGTGTCCCACTTGTTGTTGATTCTTCACAAACAAATACAGTTTTATGTTTTATGTTTGAAGCCTGAAATGTGGCAAAAGGTCGCAAAGTTCAAGGGGGCCGAATACTTTCGCAAGGCACTGTAGATGTCCTGGATGGCAGGGAGCTCGGTCTCAGTGATGTACTGGGCTGTCCGCACCACCCTCTGTAGCGCCAAGCAATCGAGGGCGGTGCTATTGCCATAACAGGCAGTGATGCAGCCAGTCAAGATGCTTTCAATGGTACAGCTGTAGAACCTTTTGAGTATTTGAGGGCCCATGCCAAACTTTTTCAACCTTCTGAGGGGGAAGGGGTGCTGTCGCTCCTTCACAGGGCTGTGCGCGTGTGTTTAGGCTTTTTTAAGTCTTTAGCGATTTAGACACAGAGGAACTTGAAGCTCTCCACCTGCTCCACTGCAGCCCCCCCCCCCCCCCCCTCCTCCTCCTGGTGTCCACGACCAGCTCCTTGGTCTTACTGATATTATTCTGACACCACACTGCCAGGTCACTGACCTCCGCCGTGTAGGCTGACTCATCGTCACCGGTGACCACCGTCGGGTCGTCAGCAAACTTGATGATGGTGTTGAAGTCGTGTGTGGCCACGCAGTCGTGGTTGAACAGGGAATACAGGAAGGGACTAAGCACACACCACTGTGGGGCCCCTGTGTTGAGGGTCAGCGTGGCCCAGAGTACTAAGCTTGGTGATAAGCTTGGAGGGAACAATGGTGTTGAACATTGTGCTGTAGTGGGTAAGGGCAGTGTGGAGAGCAATTGAGATTGCGTCATCTGTGGATCTGTTGGGGCGGTATTCAAATAGAAGTTGGCGCCCCCCCTTGGGTTGTGCCGTGGCGGAGATCAAAATGGGTGGGGTTATATCCTTCCTGTTTGGCCCTGTCCGGGGGTATCATCAGATGGGCCACAGTGTCTCCTGACCCCTTCTGTCTCAGCCTCCAGTATTTATGCTGCAGTAGTATGTGTCGGGGGGCTAGGGTCAGTTTGTTATGTCTGGAGTACTTCTCCTGTCTTATCCGGTGTCCTCTGTGAATTTAAGTATGCTCTCTCTAATTATCTCTTTCTCTCTTTCTTTCTCTCTCTCGGAGGACCTGAGACCTAGGACTATGCCTCAGGACTACCTGGCATGATGACTCTTTGCTGTCCCCAGTCCACCTGGCCGTGCTGCTGCTCCAGTTTCAACTGTTCTGCCTGCGGCTATGGAATACTGACCTGTTCACCGGACGTGCTATCTGTCCCAGACCTGCTGTTTTCAACTCTCTAGAGACAGCAGGAGTGGTAGAGATACTCTTAATGATCGGCTATGAAAAGCCAACTGACATTTACTCTTGAGGTGCTGACTTGCTGCACCCTCGACAACTACTGTGATTATTATTATTTGACCATGCTGGTCATTTATGAACATTTGAACATCTTGGCCATGTTCTGTTATAATCTCCACCCGGCACAGCCAGAAGAGGACTGGCAACCCCTCATAGCCTGGTTCCTCTCTAGGTTTCTTCCTAGGTTTTGGCCTAGCCGCCGTGCTTCTACACCTGCATTGCTTGCTGTATGGGGTTTTAGGCTGGGTTTCTGTACATCACTTTGAGATATCAGCTGATGTACGAAGGGCAATATAAATACATCTGATTTGATTTGATTTAGAAGTGTGTCCATCTGGGATGGTGGTTAATGTGTGCCATAACCAGCCTCTCAAAGCACTTCATGATTACAGAAGTGATTGCTACAGGGTGGTAGGTATTGTGGCATAAAGCCTCAGAGTTCTTGGGAACAGGAATGATGATGGTCATCTTAACACATGTGGGGATTACAGACTGGGACAAGGAGAGGTTGAAAATGACCGTGAATAAGCCTGCCAGCTGTTCTGCTCATGGTCTGAGAATACCGCCGCGCCCCGTGGCCTTGCGGGTGTTGACCTGATTAAAGAGCTTTCTCAGATCGGCCTCGAAGAGCGAGATCACCCAATCCTCGGGGTTGGTGAAGGCCCTCACACCCGGCACAATGTTGTTGTTGTCAAAGCGTGCGTTGAGTTTATCTGGTTGAGAGGCATCATTGGCCAGATCACGGTTGGGTCTTCCTTTTTAATCCGTAATGGACTGTAGCCCCTGTCACATGTCGCGGGATTCGGAGCCTGTGTAGTATGATTCCAACGTATTCCTACATTGTCCTTTTGGTCGTTTGATGGCTCTGCGGAGGGACATCTTGTACTTATTCCTGTCTTCGGCCGTAGCCTCAGGGTTGTCTGTGATTGATCTGTGTACGGTAGCCCTGCCCTTTATTTTAATAGCCAACCTCTGTGTTAATCCAGGGCTTTGATTGGGGAAGCAGTGAACCCTCACTGTGGGTATAACATCACCGATACATTTTCTAATGAAGCTGGTGATGGAGGTGGTTATCTCAGTGTTATCGGTGGAGTATCTAAACATATTCCAATCAGCGCTAGCAAAGCAGTCCTGTAGCATAATCTCTGATTCTGGCAGAGGTGGGACCAAGTCATTGTTTTACAAGTCACAAGGAAGTCCCAAGTCTTAGCACTCAAGTCCCAAGTCAAGTCCCAAGTCAAGACCGGCAAGTCCGAGTCAAGTCTCAAGTCGAGTCTCAAGTCCTAAACTTTGAGTTTTGAGTCCTAAACAAGTCATAATGTGCTCTTCACCAAATGTAATACCATTTCATATTTTTAACAAAAGTAATAGTTAGTATATTACATTTCCGCAAACCATGTATGCTTTAGAAAATATACATATATTACTTTCCAAATAAACTTTATATGTCCATGGAAATAAATGGGTAGCCATGAGAAAGACACCCCCCCCATTGCGATCGGCTATCGAGGATCGCTATGGGGCGCAATCGGGCGATGTAGGCTTGTACACAATCGCTCAACCTTAACACACACACACACACACCCTCTCGGTGTGTGGTTACGGTAGGCTAACGTATGTCAATGGTTTCAGGAACAGCAGTAACACAAGGCAGGATTTAGGCTTCCAACTGCCTGGCCAGTTGTAGCTCAATCTTGGGTGCAATGATCACGTTCCCGCACTGACTGACAGTGAGTAGGCTCATTGATTTAACGTTACGTTAGCCTACATGCTACACTAGCAAAGTTATATACAGCTGTCGGCTATATTAGCCATGACTTACTGTTCTTTGTTCAGCTTCAAATGTCGAACAAAGTTTGAAGTTGTTGCACTTCCATCTGTAACTTTCTTACTGCATGTTTTGCAAGTTGCAATCCGTTTTTGGATGACAACAGTGTAGTCTTCATATCCAAAAATAATTATTTTAAGTATCATCTTTCCAAGGGCTCCATCTGAATTCACCCACCGACATTCCTCTGCACTGCCACGCACAACCTTTTCTCAGCTGGCACAATTTGATTGGCTGCTGTCCGATTCAAACTGTAATCCATTAAATGAAGAGTTGATGCGCTGCACACTTTTTTTAAGAGCATAGTTTTTATTATTTGGGCTGGAGGAGGGTATCAAGTCAGTTCGACTCAAAGGCTCAAGTCCAAGTCAAGTCACGAGTCATTGGCGTTAAAGTCAATGTCGAGTTGCAAGTCACCATATTTGTGATCGTTCCAAGTCATGTGACTCGAGTCCACACCTCTGGATTCTGGTGACCATTTCTCAATGGAGCGAGTCATGGGTACTTCCTGTTTGAGTTTGTGCTTGTAAACAGGAAGCAGGAGTACGGAATCATGATCTGATTTGCCGAATGGCAGACGAGGGAGGGCCTTGTATGCTTGCTTATGGGTAGAATAACAGTGGTTTAGGACTTTATCGCCCCTAATTGCGTTGAAGATGTGTTGGTGGAAGTTAAGTATCACGTGTCTTAGTAACACAGAGTTAAAATCACCGGCAACCAGAAAAGCAGCCTCTGAATGTAGGTTTTCTTGCTTATTTTATAGCCTTGTACAGTTCATTAAGTGCCAGGTTGTTATTTTCTTGTCCTGAGGTAGAATGTAGACAACAGCCACGATAACAGCTGAAAACTCCCTCGGAGGTAGAAGAGTCGGCATTTGACCATATTCCAAGACGGGTGAACAGTGGGTCGACACTTACACTGCGCTAGAGTTAGCACACCAGTTGGTGTTGATGTAGGAACAAACCCCTCCCCCCTCAATTTCCCCGACTCCACCGTCCTGTCCGCCCTGTGAATGGCGAATCCATTGAGTTGGATAGCCATGGGGGGTATCTTGTCAAAGAGCCATTTTTTTTTTAAAGCAAAGAATATTGCAGTTTTGAGAGTCCCGTTGTCGGAGGTTGTCCATCTTATTATCGAGTGACTGCACATTGGCCAGTAGAATGGGGGGAAGAAGTGGCTGGTTTTCCCTTCGCCTTAATCTCACCAGCATTACCCCCCTATTGCCTTTTTAACGGCGGTGTTTCCTCTTGGGGAGCACGGAAATTGGGTCGGAATTTACAGAGAGAGCACAGGGCAGAGTCGACGTTTAAGACGGAATTGGGGTAAGTAACTGCTGTTCTTGTCAGTTGTGAGAAATTAATAGCGGATACATTTCTTGAAAATAAAGTAAAAATGAACAACAAAATAATCACAAAATAGCAAAGTTGGGTCGGCGCTTGCAAAACGGTGGCCATCCAATACGGCGCCATCTAGAGAGATGGAGGGGGAGGCTGAGTGGAAAATTGCAAGAGCAAGGAGGAGAGAGGCAGAGGGAGATAAAGGGAGGAAGGTATATGTCTGAGAGAGAAATATGTCTGAGTGTGGCGGTAAGCTGCAGAGGTGAGTCTCCTCATTGCTCCCTTCCCTGCCCACCCCAACCACACACACTCCAACGGACAAGCTGCACTGTCAGAGATAGCATAATGTCTCTCTTACTGGCCGGCAGACACACACACACACACATACGCATGCACATATGCACGCAAACAGACGCACTGACTGCCTGAGACACCATTTCCCAAGCAACCCTGCATCTATGGAAAACAGCAGGTAATTCATCATCTGAGTTGCTATGGCAATTAATGTAGCGTGTTGCCATGGCAACAAAATGTTTGCAATGTTTTTTTCTTTGTTATTAATCTACTGTTAACATCACAGGAGAGCTGTGAGTAGTCATGCGTAGTGTCTAGTTGTACATGTATACAGTGCCTTCAGAAAATATTCATACCCCTTGACTTTTTCCACATCTTGTTGTGTTACAGCCTGAATTTAAAATAGATTACATTGCGATGTTTTGTCACTGGCCAACACACAGTACTCCATAATGTCAAAGTGGAATTATTTTTTGTTGTTGAAATGTTTACAAATGAATTAAAAATGAAAAGCTGAAATGTCTTGAGTCAATAAGTATTCAACCCCTTTGTTGTGTCAAGCCCATAGAAGTTCAGGAGTGAAAATTTGCTTAACGGGTCACATAATAAGTTGCATGAACTCACTCCGTGTGCAATAATAGTGTTTAACATGAAGAATAAATGAATTCTCTCTTAGTCAAGCAGTGAGTTTCAAACACAGATTCAACCACAAAGACCAGGGAGGTTGTCACGACTACTACCGAAGGTGGCTCCCCTTCCTGTTCGGGTGGCGCTCGGCGGTCGTCGTCACCGGCCTACTAGCTGCCACCGATCCCTTTTTCCCTTTTCTGTTGGTTTGGTCTGATTTGTTTCACCTGTTTCTTGTTTAGACTTTTAGTTTGGCTATTTAAGTCGGTAGGCCCACCTGCTCTTCGTGCGGGCTTGTTAATTCCCACTTTGTATGTGTGGTTGTGCGATCTTGGTTAGGTTCCTGGTTTGGGCATTTGTTTTATGACGCTCAGTTTCGTTGTATAGACTATTTTACCCAGTGCTGAATAAAGGGCTATCCAGAACTTTCTGCCTCCTGCACTCTGCACCCACTACGCCTAAGATTGTTACAGAGGTTTTGCAATGCCTCGCAAAGAATGGCACCTATATTAAAAAAGCAGGCATTTTGAAGTTATTCATTACATTTTGGATGGTGTATAAATACATCCAGTCACCACAAAGATACAGGCGTCCTTTTTAAACCAGTTGCCGGAGAGGAAGGAAACCGCTCAGGGATTTCACCATGAGGCCAATGGTGACTTTAAAACAGTTGCAGAGTTTAATGGCTGTGATAGGAGACAACAGGATGGATCAAATATTGTAGTTACTCCAAAATACTAACCTAATTGACCGAGGGAAAAGAAGGAGGAAGCCTGTACAGAATCAACATTTTCCGAAACATGCATCCTGTTTGCAACAAGACACTAAAGTAAAACTGCCAAAAAGTTGGCAATAAAACGTTATGCCCTGAATACAAAGCGTTATATTTGGGGCAAATCCAACCCAACACATCACTGACTACAACTCTTTTCAATCATGGTGGTGGCTGCATCATGTTATGGGTATGCTTGTCATCGGCAAGGACTGGGGAGGTTTTTAGGATAATATAAATGGAATAGAGCTAAGCACAAGCAGGACAATAAGCCAAATATACACTGGATTTTCTTACTAAGATGACATTGAATGCTCCTGAGAGGCAGAGTTACATTTTTGACTTATATCGGCTTGAAATCTATGGCAAGACTTAAATATGGCTGTCTAGCAATGTGTTTGTGTGAACTGATCTACTTCTAAGCAGACTGTATTTAGCCTCAAGCAAATCAATATAAAAAACACTCACACTCACAGGCCCAAATACTGTCTCTCTATGCCTACTTTCCTATTTCTCTCATCCCTCTCTACCAGCCTCCCTCAATCCCAAGATTGGCCAGAGGTCCAGAACCCTGTAGCTACACAAACACACACACACACACTCACTCACACACTCACACACTCACACACTCACACACACACACACACACACTCACACACTCACACACACACACACACACACACACAGAAACACAAACAATCCAATTAGAGCCTTATCCAAACGTAAACAGGGTCAGCGAGAGAGAGGGAGCCAAGTGAAAAGGGATTGACAGAGAGAACCCTACTTATCTCCCAATTATTCCCTCTATCACCTGTCTCTGCCCAGAGCGTAGTAAACAACAGCCCTGCTCTCGGCATCGTCTCTCAGTAATTGGAAAAGTTTAACAAGGGCCAGTTTCCCATTAGAGAAAGGTTGTGGGTCAGAACAGACAGGCAATCTCTCCTCTCTCCTCTCCTCCCCCTCCACCCCTCATCCCTCTACCACCCTAGCTCACAGAGAGATTGGAAACAGAGGGAACAGAACATCAAAGCAGAGCTAGAGAGGGATGTTGTTTGTTGAGGAGGAGAGCGAATGGACAGCAAATTATATTTGTCTTACAGAGGGAGGAGGATGGAGGTAGGAAGAGGAGAGAGGGAGGAGAGGAGAGTTAGGAATAGCACAGCAACTGTAATGGTCAGTTATATAACTGTCGGATTTCAAACTGGGTGGTTGCTTGTAGCTGTCTTCATGAACACACAAACATCTTTCCCTATAGAAATCTGACCATATCTGCAGAAACAGAGGGGAGGTTGAAGGGTACAGAGAAGTGAACCCGTCAAGTCTTCCAGTCTTCCGGTAAGCCAGTCAGCCAGCCAGTCAGCCAGCCAGCCAGCCAGTCAGTCAGTCAGTCAGTCACTGTGTGTTTGTGTGTTTCTACCTCCAATCCATTAGCCGTAATATGCAGTATCTTATCAGTCCAGTGGGTAAAGGAAGCAGAAATTAACATTACATTAGATAGAGAGCAGACACAAAGCAGCCATGCTGATGATTATCTATAAAGATATATTCTCTAAAAGTAATTCAAAAGAGTAATTCAAAAGCTCTTCCTGATCTGTCTCTAAGTCTGTCCCAGTTGCTGAAGCAGTCTCTGTTTCTCTCTCTCTGCCTCTCCTTTTTCTGTGTAATAGACGAGCTATCATCACAGTGCAAATGTCAACCAGCTTCCATTTAAGTTCCATCTAAATGTAATATCTACCTATTTCCCCCCCACCCCCAATTCTCATATCCATTCTTACTTTTTTGTGGTTGCCCCCCCCCAAACCCCTCCCACTCA